>NW_011891529.1:0-2072 GCF_000151845.1 Pteropus vampyrus
TGGTGGTGATGATGATGGTGATGGTGACAAATGCATGCAGTGCCCTGACCACTGCTGTGATTCGAGGGTGAGTCCACGAGCTCTGAGATGCTGCCATGTCCTCGACGCACCTAGGCTGAGGTTTCTGCAAAATCCTGCCCTTCTGGACGTTGCGTCAGACCGTTCGTAAAACTACACGACACTGGAAACGCTGTGAGGTGTCTGAACCTCCCCTCACTGATGCCGTCTCTTCACCTACGGAATGGAGATGGCCATGCTTGACCCAAGCAAACCAGGGCAGGGACACTGTCCCGTGTCCCAAGGAGGGAGAAGAGGTGGCGAGGGATGTGGGTAGGTGGCACTCTGGTGGCACTCTGCCTTTCCCTTAGGGACCCTGTGCCCTCTGCGGGTCCCCGCTCCTCCCCGTGGCACAGGTCACCAATCGCTCTTTGTTAACTCAAACACGACAGTCGCAGAGCTGGGAGGGGCCCGCAGAGGCGTTTCTGATGGACAGTGTCTGTGTGGTGGCTCTTCGGTGTCTGCACACCGGGGCCGCCTGCTGCAGGGGGGACCAGGGGCACTGGCAGAAGCTAAACTATGCTAAACCCGGAGTTATGTTGATTAGGCAAATGACGCCCCTAATCAAGCCTTAGGCTGCATCGGAATGGAGGCCTCTGACGGCCAGACCGATGCTTTCTCTGCGAGGCCTCGAGGACGTGCTGGAGGCTTCCATACCGCAGGGCCAGAGAACCAGTCATCGCTGGGCCCACCATGAGGCCCTCTGGTCACCGCTCCATGTCCCCTGCGTCCCGTCTCGGTTCTAGATCTCAAAGGCTGCCCAGCAAACGCTATCACACGGCACAGAGCTGAAGTTAGAGGCCCCTCAAACGGTTCCAGTAAGTCGGGCTCCAAACGGTTGGGGTAGACGCTCACGGACGCAGCCTCAGAGAGATGAGTAAAGGCCACGTACTGCGTTCGGCTTTCCCTGCGAGGCCAGAAGCCCTCGAAACACACCTCACCTCTCCACGTCTCACCTTCAAAATCAGGAGCAACAGTGCCAGCCTCCGGGAGAGGCTGCCGGATACCTGGTGGCTTCCGGTCAATTCCTTCCTTCACGGGATCTCTACAGAAAAAGAAGCGCTTTGGGAGGGTTCTTCCTACGTCGTGTAACGCGGGTGTGAACACAGACCTCACGCCTCGCGTTCAGGTCGACGGGAGAGGCTTCGAACGCGTCCAGCCGTTGGTGGCTGGATCCCGAACGTCATCCGGTCTCTCGGTCCTTTGTTCAGCAGTGACGCAGGGGTGTCTCTGACCATCTCAGTGACTCGTCGGTTCGCTCTTTGAAGCGGCAGCTCCTGGGTTCCCTGTCAGCACAGCCTGGAGCGAAAACCCTTCTCGCCACCAAAAGTGAGGTTCGGTAGCACGCGGCCGGGGCGGGTGGCGGCTCTGTGCCGCCTGCCACTCCTGCGGCTGTGACCGTACGGCACCCGAGCGCGTGGCCCAGACCTGAGGGAGTCCGAGGGGAAAGACTTCAAAAGCTTTCCTGCCTCATCTTCGTGAGCCGGAAAAGGACGCTGCGTTTTCAATGAAATTGGTGACTAAATACCCCGGTCTCAGTAAATCCTCCCAGGAATGAGACACAAGGAACCGAGCAGACACGAACCTTGCTGAGAGCATGGTGGCCCCACGGGGCCTGGTGGCCGCCCTGTCCCATCACAGTGTTCGACTGCTGTGCAGCACCCCGAGCCTGCTCGGCCGCAAGTGACGACTGAGTTCGGACACCGTCGATCAGGTCATTGAGGAGCAAACCACGGACGGTTAAGGTCACCCCTGCAGCGACACCGCGCCACCTGCTCGCACGTCGGGCCAGATGCCCGAGTGGGGAAGTTTTCGAGAGCCGTGAGAACCGCCCTGGGCTCTGAGGTCGGCGTCCGTCCAGGGCAGCCGTCTGTCCCATCGGAGTGAGGTGGGCTGGAGGGCGGTGTGTACACACGCCACGTCACACCCCACGTGGCACCAGGAGACAACGGTTTCTATCATCTCCGTACGGAGAAGACTCCCGAGGGGTTTAGCGAGCGGTGCCCGGGGCTGGG
>NW_011891529.1:2902-4815 GCF_000151845.1 Pteropus vampyrus
GGGGAGCAGGCGGATTCCAGCAGAGGCCGATGGTGGGACTGCCACCCAGCACACCTCGACGACTCACGGGTACAAGGACCGAGCTTACGGCGCGGACGCCTACTGATGCGTCCAGCTGTGCTGAGCGTCCTATGCAGACGCAGTGTCACCACAAGAAGGTCCCCGCTCCTAGGCACGAGTGTCCACCCAGCGACCCCGTGTGCGCATGTGTGTGCATGTGCAGGATCCCTGGTGTGGTCTGTTTGGGTCATGGAACCACTGAATTTGGGGGCCACCCCGTTCACACTTAAGCGCTGAGCTCCCAACTCCCAGCCCGCCTGCCACGTGTGTTCAGAGCACAGGGCCTGCTTAGAGAGGCACAGCGAGGTGGCGGGAGACGAGAAAGCTTTTCGGGCGATGAGCTGTCCTGCCCGGGCCAGTACGGGGTGTCTGGGGGGGATGGGAGGGGAACGCCTGTCGCACTGAGGAAGGCCACCCGAGGGGCCTGTGTCGCCTTGCAGTCCCGAGCCGCCTACGCGCCGCTCACGCCTCCGTGTCCGGTCCCGTCTGGCCTGCTACGCCCGCCGTGCTCCTCTGTGGGGGCGGGAGACACACGGGTCCTTTAAAAGCGCTTCTCAGAGGGCGCGGGCAGGTCGCGAGCCCTCCCCGGTGCGGTGGGCCTCGCCCAGTCAGTCGAGGGCCCGCCTAGAACAGCAGGTGGAGGAAAGAGGCACTTGCCCCTTGCCTCCTGCCTCGGCGATCGAGAGGGGACACGTCTCCTGCCCTCGGTGGGGGCTCACTCCATCAGCCCCCCTCGTCCTCGGGCCTTTGGGGCTGGAACGAGTCGCAGCCCCTGCTCCTCTGGGACAGAGCTCACCAGAGTCGCCCCGCTCTGCCTGCTGTCCCTTCCCCGATGTGTCCAGTGAACCACACGTGGGGCCAGCACTGGATAAGGCCAGAGCCGCAAGCTGCCCGCACGCCGCCCACCAGGCCACGCGTCCTCCCTTCCCGGGTCCAGCTCAGCGTCTCTCACGCCCTGAGTGTTTCTCCGCGTGGTCGAAACACGCCATTCTCGGCCTCGCCGGAGGTCCGAGCCACTGTGACGCTGTCGCATGTACATGCTCTGCCCCTCGGTCTGTCTCCTGTCATCTGGACCCCAGGAGACCACGGAATTCGTGCATCTACTTCCAAAGACCTGTACAGAGCTAAGCTCTCTTAAAGCTCTCATCGAGGACCTGGATTCTGCTTCGCATCTGAGCTGAGCGTAACGCAAAAGCGAGACTCGAAAGCCAGGGCTTCGCTTCTGTGGCTTTCTGGTTTGCGACTACGGCCTACGTCACGAGCCTGTCGCTCCCTCCGCCTGGCCGTCACCCGGGCAAGTGGCACCAGGAAGGACAACTCAGATTTTACTCCACTCCCTGGAAGCTCACGTAGTCAGAACTACGTCGACAAAAATAATAGAAAATTAAAAGGAGATACAGAATGCCTGTCATCTAGTCGACGCATTAAAGATCGGTCACCGTGTAAGAGGTGTCGCAGGACCGCGTGACGAAGGCCACTTGAGAGGAGTAGCCGAGAGCTTCGGGTCCCGGGAGGTGACATTTGCTGCAGGGCATCTGGGGAGGCCGCAGAGTGGAGGTGGCCATTCCCGGGATGGGCAGGGGTGTTGGTGTTTGGGTGAAATGATGTGTGGAAGGACATCGGATGGAGGAACACTGCCCGCCCCAGGGGAACGGAGCCCGTAACAACCAGACGCATGCCCTTGAATTGCTGGTCCTTAATGATGCTGTTTCGATTCCTGGTGAGGCTTTTAAAAGGTAGAAAGAGATCATGAGTGTTTTGTAAAGATAAGGTTTTTTTTTTTTTTTTTTACTATTAAACACACCGGTATTTAATCAGAATGTTAAAACTTCCTTTTTTTATGACATTATGGT
>NW_011891529.1:5430-6414 GCF_000151845.1 Pteropus vampyrus
ACGGTGCAGAGGCATAAAGACCAGTGAGGGGCGAGGGGACAGCACGGGGCGGGGGTCCAGGCAGCGGATCTCACAGGTGCGCAGTGAAAACCGGTCGCCTCGCGTTTCGGGACAGCTGCTCCCCAGACGGCTCCGTGGAGCCCGTGGAGGTGGAGACAGGCAGCGCGCTGTCAGACACGGGGATCCTGGCGGCGCTTCGAATTGTTAAAAAGAAAATTGCTATTTTTTTTTCTTTTTCTATAATAGTTTCGGAAAGAAAATAAGAGTTTGTTTTACAAATCGTTTTGGGCGAATGTCTTTCCGCAAAATTAAAGTCTGAGACTCAGTGGCTTTTCTTTGATTCCGACCCTTTTCATGTTCTCCCCTGTGTCCTGTGAAGGCACCGTTGCTGTGGCAACCACTCGTTATTGCTCAGGAGTTGGCTAGATATTTTAACAAAAACAACAACAAGAATCCCCTGATCCTTCTAGCCTCCAGATAGTCCTAATTTATAGCTTACGCGGTTTCTAATTTTTCTAGTTCCCTAACTAAACATTTTGCTGTGGCTTTCACGAACCCAACAAACCCACACCTCTTTCGCTGGATGAGCTTCGGGGAATAATTCGGCAGCCTGACTGTCCCTCCCCCTGCCCCAGATTGCTCATAATCTAAGAGAATTTTAAAATTTTCTGACATTTTGAAACCGTTCTCCGTCTTCGGCTTCGAAGATGCAGGTTTAATGTAGGTAGAGAGTGGTACGGGGCTCGAGCTCACCGACCTTCGAAAGAGCTGCAGTGCGAATTAAGAGAAAAATTGTACTTGAATTGTTCCATCTACATACTTTCCCCCCCCCAGAGCATTTATGACGTTCTCAGCACAGTGCTAGAATTTCTAAAAGATCTGAGAGAAGCAGGTGACAGCATATTCTAGCTGCGGTACCCTCGATACCTTTTTGGGAAAGGCAAATTCAAACATAAGGTCACACTGTAGAGAGGAGGTGTACAG
>NW_011891530.1:0-2057 GCF_000151845.1 Pteropus vampyrus
ATGTCTGTGGGATTATTGTTGCCAACACTTTCATTATATAGACTTGAAGTGTTCTACATTAGAGAGAGTTGAGACTGCATCTGCCAAGAGTGGCTTTGAAAGCTAGAATACCCTTCTGAGCACAGACTGGCACAGATAAATCATTTTAAAGATAACCAACACTACAGACGTAATTATCATGTTAGGAAGGCAAACTTAACTAATTAAATAGAAAGTAAGCAGCCAATCTGAGGAAAAAAATAGATCTCTTAAATCCTTACCCTTTGTCATTCTTGACTGTTCTGGGATTTTCTTTAATGAAACTGTCAAGAGTTTGATTTCTTTCAACATGCAAAATAATATCAGTAACATAAGTCAACTTTCTAGTACATCAATAACAATCTAGAACTATAAGTTAATCTATTTAATGCTATCAGTTTGGTTACTGATCATTTATTAACACTTTTTATGAGACAAAATAAATAAAATCATGTTTCTGAACTTTGAAATATTTACAGATATATCTGAGATATACATATGAAGTGATTCAACCAAGATTCCAAATGAAAGTGGCCTTAGTATATTTTACAAAGATCTCAGTGGTGAAGGGCTATGTTCCCAGCACCAAGTGTCTTATAATAAATATATTTAGCTCATAAACCAGCCTATTGTCTACCACCTGTAACAGCCAGATTGCTTCCATTTTTAGATTTAAAAGAGAACGTGGAGATCATCTAGGTCATGCCCTTCATTTTATGGGATGAGGAAACCAAGGTCTCCAGAGGTTAAATGACTTGCCCAGGGTCACCCAGGTTGATGTTGGAGGCAGAGCCAGCATCTCCTGACCCTGACTGGGGGCCTGTTCCACCAGACTTCCTGACCCTTGTTCTAAAGAAATAGTATACAGTCTAGGACTAATTCGAAGAGGTCTATGAGAGTCTTAATCAAACCTTACCCTCTGCAATCTTTGTCTGTCCGGGCATGAAGAAAGATGAGATTTTCAAGGCTTTTGGCTCTGTATAACACAAAGAAATTGAAACAAAACACTGCACATTGCAATAAAATTGTGTGGTATCTTGAAAGATCATATCCAATAAACATTCTTCATGAATTGCTCATTTATGTTTGGTGAATGTAAGAGCAAAAATCCTTCTGGGCAGTTATGTCTGAACTAAAAGTATAATAGTGAGGACACTACCCCATCTGCTAATACATTTTCATGCCAGAGGTTACAATTCCCTTCCAGCTAACATCTGAAAGAATAAAACAAGCAACTGGGGAGATCATATTTTCAGGTTAGAGACAGATGCACTTACCTTTTCTCTGTTTGCTCTGCCTTAGAAGTTGCTCTGAAGATACCATCGAGACCTTGATTTCTTTAAATACATTAAATAAAAAACCTTGTCAGTGGTAATAACAGACACTTAACTCTAAACAGACTGGTTTACATCTAAGGAAACAGAAGCTGATTGGGAAAGATGAGACATAATTCTTGAAACTCCTATATTCCAAACAGGTTTCTTCATAGGCTCAAAATTTAAATTGCAGTGGGCCTTAGGGAAAATAAAAGATACAAATTGGGGATACCTAAGCCATAATAGGTACACAGGTGTGTTATTCGACTTCACAGAATGTTTTTGTTTTTAATGTGGACCAGTATTTACAAGATGTCCATGCACATAGAAACCCGAATTTTCAGCATCTCCTGAAAATGTGCTGCAGTGCTGGGCTCAAATTCTCATGCAGCAATATCAGCCAGAGCTGAGAAATCACCGGGCACTTTGGACAGGGCATTCCCCCTATTTCACACAGTCAGTTCCCTTCACTCATTGCCACCTGCCTGGTCTCAATGGGCCATGGAGTCTGTGATTCTTGATGTAATATCTCCTATCTTAATAAATGAGAAAACTGAAAAGGAGCAAATTTAAGGGAGTTGTTGATAGTCAGTAAAATGTATCATTAATGTCAAAGCAGGTTATGAAAACCTCATCTCTTGATCAATTAATTCATTCGACATTTGCTTTTGTCTCCTCTCTTTGGTCCCTGTCTGTTTAATGTGTTAGTATGCAAAGTAACAG
>NW_011891530.1:3177-4675 GCF_000151845.1 Pteropus vampyrus
TCTTGCTTGAAATTCTACCTTCTATCTCTGAGGCTATGAATCTGTCCATGTCCCCAAGGGAAAGAGCAGACTTAAGAATCCTGTAAATTTTAGCCACAGACCTTTCTGACTGGTGTGAGTCACAATGATGAGATTATCAGGATTTGGGGTTGCTCATGTTTATCACAAGAAAATTAGCATAAATCATGAGAAGGTACTCTGTGATAAATTAAACAAATGGAGACTGCATCTGAATGAAAAAGTTCAGCTTTTAAAATGACCTTAAATTGATGAAAGCTTTGGATATTAAGTTTCACCATTGCATTTGCAATAAATTAAATGCATTTAATCATATAAGAGTAATAGTCCATTTCACAAAGAAATACCACAAAGAGCAGCTCAAAAAAATAAAGCTATTCGTATGGATGTCCTATAGTAACAATACTTGGCTATCGATGCAACAGACATATCCCCTTGGCCCTGTTAAAGCAGCAGCTTCTCTCTGTGAAGAATGTTTCTGGCTGTGGAATTCATGCATCGTGGCTAGAGAGAATGGGCAGGAAAGTTAAACTAATCGCAGCTCTCATTGTTTTTGTCTGATTTATGACAAACTAATAATTTCTCTTCAGCATCACTCACATATCTCTCCTTTAAACATCCCTATCTCCCACCAAAAACTATTTTTAATCCCTATTAAAAACAAAATATTACCACAAACAAAAATAAGTAAATAAAATTAGAGATCTAGGCACTTAGATGAGAGAAGAAATGGAAGTGAAACGTTCAGGAGACTTTCTAGAGTCCCCGTCTGGATTCAGAGCTTCTCTTTTGTTTATTAATTTGCATAGATAAGCCAAGCGTCACTTCTGTTTCTTCTCTTTAGTTCTTTTGACTGAGACTGCAATTCCTAATAACACTCTAAGCACTGCTAAATTCAATTAAGCAAGGAAAAAAATTGTAGGCATGTGGTTTAAACTACAAAATGTTTATACTCAAGGTTTTCTCACTGCTCATCATTATTTTGTCATACTCTATTATATAAACACCTACTTTGTACAAAGCATCATATCAGACTCAGTAAATGTAAATGACATATGGTGAATAAGACAAAATATCTGCTTTAAGAGATTTAGGAGATGATAGAGAGACAATGAGACATTTACATAAACATGAAAAAAACAAATATGATTAGCTGTTATAAAATATGAATCATGAGGTTCTAATAGCTTGGAGAAGCAGAAGTCTCATCTCACTAGATCACTCAGGGAAGACTTCACACAGGAGGTGATATTTGATCTGGGTCTTTAAAAATGGGTAGGATTTGGATAGATTAATATGGTGGCTTTGAGGAGGAAAAAGAATGCCATTGCATAGAATGGCATAAAAAAAAAGACAGAGTATCTAAAAACTGTGGAAAAAAAGTGGTTTGATTTGATATTGAATGTAGGGTAACTGTAAAGGTGAAGTCAGAAATAACTCTGGAGGGATGTCAGAAACATGGCAGAGTAAGAGACGTCCC
>NW_011891530.1:7186-7450 GCF_000151845.1 Pteropus vampyrus
TTCCGCCTGGTGTTGCCTCTGCCATCTAGTGCTCACTAAAATAACTACAGTTTCTCCTAATGACGTCATTGGCTGCCACAAAGTTCTATACTTAAAAAAGGATATGAAAAAGAATATACAGTTAACTGCACAAGCAAACACAGAAGTGAGTTTAGAACCTTTTCTACCAAAACCAAGGAGCATTATGTTACATACTCAGATGATTAATTCACCCCTCATACGGGGTGAAAATAATTGTCTTCTTAGGCTTCCGAAGAGAAAGAA
>NW_011891530.1:8108-10110 GCF_000151845.1 Pteropus vampyrus
GGCAATGAGTTAACTTGATTCAGTTTCTTTGTCTGTAATAACGCTTCTAATAAGATTGCTGGGGTATTGTCAGAACTGAAAGAAAATTTGCCTTTTATTTAACAAACATTTGTCGGTAGCTTTCTATGTACAGGGCACTCCACAAAGTGGATAATTTCTCTGTTCTCAAAAGGCTTTCAATACACAAATAAATATTTGACAGATGGGGAAAAGTGCTATGAAGGAAAATAAAAAAGAGTAAAGGGATATGGAGTGATGGGGTAAGGACACTATTTTATATAGAATAGACTGGGAAGGCCTCTCTGTGAGGTAAAATTTAAGCTAAGACCTTAAGGAAGTGAAAAAATGAGCCAGGAGAACATCCAAGGGAAATATATAAATATGGGGATCATCAACTTAGAGATGGTATTTAATTCTTGAAACTGGAGATCACCAAGGGTGTCCGTATAATGAGAGACAAAAAGCAGGCCAAGTGTTATATGCTGGGCCCTGTAATATTTTCAGATGTTGAGGCTATGAGAATTAAACAGCAAAAGAGCCTGAAGAGAAGTGGTCAAGAAGAAAAGAAGTATGAGGGTGTGGTATGCTAGAAGCCAGTGAGGAAAGTGTTTCAAGGAGTAATTGGCCACACCAAATGGCACTGATAGATCAAATAAGAGAGGGATTGGGAAGTTACCATAATTTTGGCAATGTAGTAGTCATTGATAACCTTGATAACAGCAATTTTGAAGGAGCAGTGGTGAAAACACATTATAGGAGCAGATTTAAGAGAAAATGGGAGGTAGAGGCATTAAGGTATTTTGCAATAAAAAGGGGAGAGAGAGATGCATTGCTACCTGAAGGTTGAAAGGACAAAGAAGGTTACTGGAGTAGCTAGACGTGATGAAAACGATCCAGTGAAGAGGCCAGATTTGATGGTGCAGGAAATAAGGATCAAAACCAGGAAATCTCGCTCCCTAAGCCCTCCCCACACTATACTGCCTCTCAAGGGATCCTTGGGCAGACCAATGGTTTGGTCAAGGTTAATAATCATGGAATTAAAATAAGGCTAGTTTACATTGTTTACATTGTTTTATCTTGCCATATTCAGCTGCTTTGGGGAAGGAAGAGAATATACAGAGAGTTGGATTTAACTAAGTTTATGATTCAGCCCAGTGCAATGGAAGAATAGTGTCAAGGGAGGGAAGGGTTACACCAGGAAGTGATTACTGTGAGGGACCGTGAGATCTGAGAGGGCGTCCCTCACTCCTCATGTCATCATAGAGGGAGATGATGATATGAGGGCGAGGAACTATGAAAAGATGGAAAAATCAATGGATTGGTGGGGGGGGGCGGGGGGAGGCAGAGGAATTTCTGGAATCAGAGGACTGGAGGGAGTGAACTAGACAGAAAAAAAGTAGAAGCCAGAGAAAGAAAGCTTTGACATTGAAATTTTGTTGTGTGTGGTTACCAACAAGGGCAAGATCTATGGGTGGCTCAGGTAGGGTGAAGGACAAGATCATTGAAGAAGAGGTCAAAAAAGTGAGAGGCCAGGGTGGGACAGGATCCTCTACACAGATTTGGAAATCACCAAGCATTATGACAGGAGAGATGCTTGGGAGAGACGATGCGCTTGGTGCCAAAATCTTCAAAGAGTAAAAGTGAGTGACTCCGAGACCTTTAGATCATTCCAATGAAAAAGAGAAGTTCATTACGGCATGGCTTTGAAGAAGATGGGGGTACATTACGGCATGGCTTTGAAGAAGGAGGAAGGAGTTAAAATTGATAGAAAGTGGCAGTGAGCAAACAGAACCTCTTCTCTTCATTCAGACTCTGTGATACATGGAGTTAGGAGAAAAACAGCCCTCGCTCTGAGGGAGGCTGAGGGAGCAGGCTCACGAAGAGAACTCACAAAGAGGTGAGAGATCGTCCAGATAGGGTTAAAAGTAGTGAGTTTTGATGATAATGGATGACACATCCAGGGAGACACTGTGGAAGAGTTTGAGAAATCAGGATGATGTTT
>NW_011891531.1:0-3158 GCF_000151845.1 Pteropus vampyrus
GTTTTGTTTTACAAATAAGACACCGAATCAACAAAGACGTTGGAGTTTTACTCATTCTCAAATCCTGTGAGGGATGTTGTGCTGTATGCAGGCATCGTTTCTAAATACTGGAAGAATACTTTCTCATTTCCTTCAAAACTTTGTGTCATGCATAACGTCATGGTCACAAACACCGTACACGTCTAAGTTTTAAGTCTATTATTAATCTAATCTCCGTCGCTTAAGTGGAGCCTTCTAGTAGCCCAATACATTGAGCCTCGGGCGGCAGTGTGCGCCAGTGTCCGGTGGCAGTCCTCCCACTGTGAGAGTGACGTGCTCCGGCGAGGAGCTGAAGAACCAGCGGCGTCCTGTGGAGTTCGTGAGAACTCAGCTCGGTGCGCAGGAGGCGACCGCAAAGCGGGCAGAGGACAGACGGGGCTGCGAGCTGGTCAGACGGCTGCAGACGCCTCACGGGCAGGAGAGGTTAGAATCCAGACCCGGCAGAGGGGAGGCACCGCCCCCCAGCACCGTCGGGTCCGTGGGGACCCCGAGTGGCCTCATCAGTGGTGACACGAGGTATGAGAACGCAGTCCCGCGCTGCCTCGGATCTCGCCAGTGCCTGGTGAGGAGTCACCCTCGCTGTCTGCAGGTGACTCTCGTCTTTCCCTTTCTGCGATCGTTGGTCCCAACAGGTATTTACCTTCCGTGGAGCTCAGCACGCTTGGGGCCGCTTCTCCAGACGCCCCAAGCCCAGGAAGAAGCACCGGGCGCTGGGGTCATCGCTGGCCGTCCCCGGCTCTGGTGGGGCCTCTCCAAAGGAGAGGCCCAGGAGCGACTGGGCGGATGGTCCCCTGGGCACCCCATGTGGGGCAGGATCCACACCAGGCTCAGCCTGCTCATGTGTCCCTGAGGGCACCAGGTGAGTTCTTTTCCTTCGGAGATGCGGGTACTTCAAGTCCCAGTGGCAGTGTGACCTGAGTTTGCATCTCGGAGGGGATGGCAAGAAGGGAGCGAGCCAGGCGGAATGCGGGGTACAGAGCGCTGGGGGCCGCAGTGAGGGGCCACACACCCACGGTGCACAGGGGTGGAGGGCAAGGTCGACACAGGTGTGGAAGGCGACAGCTGGGGGGCCCACACCCCTGCGGAGGTGGCATAGGAGGGACCCTCCCGGCTGCGTCCCTGCTCCCTCTGGAGCCAGCCTCCCTCCACTGGTCCCTCTGGCGATGCCCAGTCACGGTCTCTACGGTGGCGCGTAAGTCAGATTCCAGCTCCTCAACAGTTAGATTTTGAAAGAGATATATTATTAAGAGGGAAAACGTCAGTGCAGATTGGTAAAGTGTGACTGCATTGTACTAAGGAAAACCATATGTAAAGGGATATATGAACACCCAGACACGCAGCAGTCCATGCATATGCAAAAAACAGTCTAAATGGATACTCTCCCAAATTTTTTTTTTCCAGGAGGTGAGATGCTTGGGGGCTTTTCACTTTCTATATTTATAAATGGGATTCCTTTCGTTACACATCTGCATCACCTGAAGGCGCCTTAAAACACCGATTCTTGTCTCTTGTTCCCAAAGTGTCTTAGTCCATAGGTTTGTGCTTGGGGTGGTGGCAAAGTGGCATTTCTAATCAGGCCATTGGTGGTGCTGATGGACAGCGCCGATGCAGCGATGAAACGCTGGGAACAAGTTTTCTAGCCACGGCCAAGCTGCCGCCGTTCAGTTCATGGGGCTGTAGGTTGCAGACCCGGACAGAGCCGTAGAGCTAAGGCTTCTTCTAGCGGATGCCTTCTGAGTGTCTGCAGTGAGCCAAACAGGCTAATGGCGTAAAGCGTTCAAGTTTCAGGGCCTCCACTGCTGAAGAACCCTGGGATGGCATCAAGATACTAGAACCACCTAGCCACCTGCTGCTTTGGCTTGGAACCGAAACAAGGAGGCCAGAGTAGTCTTGTAAATGCCTCAATGGACAACCAACCAGAAACAGGCAGCTAGGCCTTCCCAAGTGAGGCAACTCCTTGAGCTGTAGCCAATCAAGCAATTTCCTTGCTTTGCTTTCCTGCGTCCTCGTTTGGTTTGGTGCAGCCGATTGGAATTGCCGTTTGCTCAAATAAACTCTTCAAATTTGCATGTGCTTCAGTTTCTCTTTAAATAGAACAAATACTGCCCGCCTCCTAAAAATACCCGCAGGGCTCCTCCTCGCCCATGGCGCTCTTGGTGCGGAGGCCTCGCTTCCCGCTGTCTGCAGCGCTGTGCTGTCGCGTCCCCTACTGAGGTGGGTGCTGAGGTTTGGTTTTGCAGTCAGTTGTGTGATGGCGCCTGCTGGGGAAGTAAAAATTTTTTTTTCCCAGCCCAGAAATGCTCTCCTCAAAGGTAATAGAGACAGAAACAGTTTCATTATTAAGTAATTATCAAACCAGAGTTTGATGCTCATCAGGCAGTCAATCCACTATCAAGTTCAAAGACAGAAAAACTCGCTTCTCTACATAGCTAAGCAAATAAAATCCATTACATACATGTATTCAAGATAAAGAGAGCTAGTCCTCAAGTAAGAGGACTTGACAGTGCCATCTGTCATGTGGAGTTCATCCTAACTCTGCCTGGTAATTGGGGTGATTCTGTTAGCTTTGGGGCTTTATCCAAAGGAAAGACAAACAGCTTCATAACAGCAGGTGGTTTTCGACACTGGGACCAGGAGAGTATGGAGGTCAGGCTTCTACCCTCCCGCGGGAGTAGGGGAGAGGAGCTAGCTGTCTCTCATAACGTTTGCATCTCAAAGAATGGCTCTTGGTATGTTTCCATTTTAAAGAGATGGCTCTGAGGGGGAAAAGCCCAGCTGGCCAAAGTTTGTGATTCAGAGCAGCTCAGCGTACGAGGAAAATATTACAACCTCAAAAGAGGTGCTTACAAGAGCAGCCATGGTTCACATCAATAATGATCACAACGATGCCTGCAACTCAGCACAGGCAATCACCAGAAAATGTCTTCTGTAGGAAGCGGGCAGAATCAATAACCCACAGAGCTGTCACCCTGTGCCCATGCCTAGGGGAAGGCAAGCCGGTTGAGAGCCATATGGCTGACTGCCAAATTCCTGATTCCCTGACAATCGCCTTCCTTCTTTGAAGCAGAAGGTGGCAGGGCTGCCCTGGGGGAGATTTTCTCGGAGCAGTGCACACAGCT
>NW_011891531.1:4658-7467 GCF_000151845.1 Pteropus vampyrus
GCTGTGAATAAACACGACACCTCAAGTTCTTCATTTGTACTAATTCGGCTACTCTAAATGTCCACTTCAGTTCTTTCTCTAAGCTGGTATCACTTAATGTTTTCAAGAATAAAAGCCCTTGTAAAAATTTTCTGAGATACTAACTTTCTTCAACATCCTCTGATACTTCAGAGTGCTATTTCTGCCACTGTCTTTGAATAACTACATAAACTCCTTAATAACTTTTTAAAACTTACATCTCAAAATAATGTTTCTGATGTAACCTCAATTCCCTATGAACTGTACCTGCAATCAATGGAACATGATGATCACTTACCAGCAAAGACACGAGATCACGGACTTGGTCTCATGCCCGCTTGGTCTAAGTAATCTCAGTGTTCTTTTACCCACATGCTATGACTGAAGGTTGCACTCCCTGATCCGTGACAAAATAGCATTAGATAAGTTGCTCTCCATTTGAGATAGATGTCCGTTCATCCAAAAGAAATGAGTGTAGTCGGCCCTCCATGTCCGTGGGTTTTGCATTCTCGGATTCAATGAACTTCAGATGAAAAATATTAAAAAATAAATGTTACATTGTTGCTGATGTGTGCTATGTAGTTAGACCTATGAAAGGTGCATGGTTGCACCTGTATTGAATATAAACAGATATCCTGTCGTTCCTTAATAAAATATAACAACAATTTACACAGCATTTACATTTGCATTATATATTACAAGTAGAGATGATTTAAAGTATACAGAAGGATATGTGTAGGTTATATGCAAACACTATATCATTTTAGATAAAGGACTTGAGCATCCACAGATTTTGGTACCTGTGGGGTTCTTAGAACCAATCCCAGTGGATACTGAGGGACAACTATATGTCTTAGAATATGGAGTAAGGAATATTGTGTGGATAAAGTTGTTCCTCAGTGGTCGAGACATGATCATCGACTCTACAGGCAAGAGAGAGGTTTTCTATGGGAACCACAGTGGAATTTGTCGACGTAAGAAATGTCTAAAGCTGTAGAGAAGTTTTTTAAGTTTATTGAGCCAAACCGACACATATGCCGGGGAGCAAGATCTCAAATACTCCAGAGAGTAACAGTTTTACATCTTTTTTTGTGCACTTGAAATTAATGAGGGGACGTAAAAGAGAGATTGGTGAAAGTGAGGCAGGGCTCGGATTACAGGATAGCTAATGAGATTATGTGCTCTCTTGAGGGTTAAATACCTTTTTCAAGGGTATTACTTTTGGCATGACAAAGGTATGTTACCCTAGAATCAGAAGAATGATGGACAGGGATGGCTTAAAACCTTTCACTAAAGAAGTTATAGGCCTGGGGTGTGACTACCCACCATGACCTGTCCACTTATGAATTTATGATCAGATCACCCTGTGTGGTTACTTCCCATAGAACCCCTTTTTTGTCCACAAACTGCTGCTCATCTAATTCAGAACATCCCTTTTCTTTCCTCCTAGTCATGGCCATGTATGGAGTCATTTCTCTTCCTAGTCAATCATAATAAAACAAAAAACAATATTCATCTCAGACAACATGGATTTGAAGAGCAACAATGATGTGTCCAGCTAAGCGTGGACTATTTTATGTCCGAGTGACTCTAAAGAATAATATGCCCATTTAGATCAGGAGATTCGAAAGTACCTGAAATATTTTTCATCTTCTGGGAGTAGGCCGAGCTTCAAGGAATATGAAATTATGTTTTTCTGCTGCAGTTAACGACATACAAAGCCCCTCCCTGGCCATGGGAACACCAGTTTGCAAGACCCTCACTTTCTAGTTGTCAGGATGAAGAACTCCTTCCCTGAGGCCCCTTTAGCAATGAAAACTACATGACCCAGAAGGCCCTGCGCAGAGCTGAGCCAATGACAGGTCAGGATGAAAGCATTTCCGTGATCGGTTTCATCGCGTTGGGGCGGGACTTCCGGCGTCCTCCTCGTGGCGGGCATTTGTTCCGCTCCAGAGTATCCGGTGCGGTCAGAGTTGACAGAACTCGAGAAAGCGCAAAGGAGTCGTGGTCCCCGCGGCACAGATGCGGATCTGAGGCTCGCGGCGCCACCCGGGTGACCAGGGCCAGGACAGGGACCGCGGCGCCCGAGGCCCCTTCCTGCTCCAGCCCCGCCCACGGAGTCCGATGGCGGCGGCCGCGCCGAGGGGCCCGGCTCAGGTGAGTGCGCGTCCCCGGGCCTCGCCGCCGTCAGCCCCGAACCCTGAAGCCCGCGCCGCTCGCGTCCTGCAGCCCGGGATCCGGCGTCCGGGCCGGCGAGGCGCTAGTGGGCGACATCCGGGGTAACGGGGTGTGGGAGAGAGCAGCAGGCGGAGCGGCCGACCGTACGGAGAGGTGGGGACGGCCGAACCGGGAGGCATCGGGACCCTGGGGTCCGTCTTATGTCTGTGGGGACAGTGAGGCGGGGTCGCGCCCGGCCCTGAGCACCCTGGGGGCCGCGGAGGGCTGTGAGCAGCAGCGGCGCGCGGGCTGTGTTAGGGTTTTAATAGTTTTCTGCGGTTCTCAGGGAACAGACTAGAATGGAGTGATGAGGACAGTGAGGCATCAAGAAGTAGCGTCCTCGTCCAGGGTCACAAAGCTGGTCAGAGGCAGCTCAGAGCACTGAAACCCAGGGCTTAGTCAGTTAACCCCAGGTCACCAGGTTCCAAGATTGGATGGGGTCACAGCGGAGACCTGCACGAATAGACACCAGCCCTGAGGGTTGAGAAAGCGCTTAGGGAACCTACTCACGGAAGGAGAGGATGTCCCAGTCCCTCCCTGGTCCTGTCTCACCCATATGGTGTTTGGAATTTTG
>NW_011891531.1:9402-9762 GCF_000151845.1 Pteropus vampyrus
CATACGTGTGTGCCACCCCTTTCTTACGCATTTATCCATGGATGGGCACTCAGGTTGTTTCCATATCTTGCGTATTGTGAATAATGGTGCAGTGAACATCAGAGAGCAGATTCGCTCTTCCACATTCTGATTTCATTTCCTTCGGATATTTACCAGGAAGTGGGACTACCGGATCATGGGGTAGTTCTATTTTAAATTTTTGAAGATTTCCATAATATTTTTTTTTTTTTCTTTTTTCATTTTTGTTTAAATGCCTACAGCACCCGGTATTCCTGAGTAGCCTCCCATCCAAGTACTAACCAGGCCCTACCCTGCTTAGCTTTCGAGATCAGACGAGATCAGACACGTTTAGGGTGGCGT
>NW_011891532.1:0-2352 GCF_000151845.1 Pteropus vampyrus
AAATGGTTGGATTATGGTTATGCTGTTTATAGGATTTGGTATAATCTTTCTGTTACTCTTAGGCACCATTTTGGAGAACTGTGTCCAGAAAGCAGAAGTTCCCATGATGGCATGCCAGGCAGAAGCAGGATCTTCTGACTTCTTAGAAATTAGAAAAATTGCCATCTAAAAATCTCAAGCAGTTTTCGCCTTCTAAGATGGAAAATCCAAATTTGCTTTTGGTGATTATTCAGTTGTTGACTGAACTAACAATATGTTGGTGGCCTCCGTACCAATCATGAACTATGGATTTCATATTTATGAACAAATAATTATCTTTTCTCTTATTGGAGTCACTGTTATACCTACTTTCTGTTATTAGCAGATAAAAATAATTCCTAACTGATGCAAGAAACTTATGTAATAGCTCCAAGCTGGCAGACTTTGGAACATTCGAGTTATAATTACAAATATTCTGAAATTATTTATTAATTTAATTAGGAATGTGCCATGGCTTTGTGTGTGGTGTTTTAGATTAGCAGTGACTACAACACTGAATACTAGTATAGAAATTTATACTTTGCACAGCATGTCCACAGATCTGATTTTATTGGCTCATTGCATGAAGCTTAGGTAAGAGTCCAATGGAAAGGAAACTTGTAGAGTTATTTGGAATTCTAATAATTATGATGAAGAGACAAATAGTCTCATTTCATAGATGAGAAAACTGGAATATGATGAAGTTAGATGGCTTTTCCAAGGTCCTTAGATTTGCTGACCTCAAATGTCTCAGCCTTAAAATTCTAACCCACTTCTCTGTTTCTGACCTTAGTCAAATACCAGCCACTCCCAACTCAAGGTCCCTGACTTTCATCAAAGTTTACTCTTCTTTTGTATTCTGGATATGAGGGGCTAAGGCTATATGAGGAAACATTAGGCTAGAAGAGGGGATGAGAACAGGACAGCTAGACAGAAAGGCCCGGATTAAAAAATGAATGGCAGAGAGAGTGTTTGTTGTTGGTGGTGATTAGAAAGCAACACTGTTTCTATGGGTTTAATGTGCAAATGATATGCTTCATTCATTTATTTTACCTGCCTGGCTCCCTTAGATATTTGGGTTCATAGTTTTAGACTAGATGACCTTGAAACTTCTGGAGACCTTATTATCATGTGACTGTCAAGTGGGAAGTAATTGTTTGTTCATACTGGGAAGTGAACTTAACATATATGTATACTTACACACTTTGACTGAAAGATGGAATTTTTAATAGAAAAACGATGGATCCTGCATGTAATATTCTTAAGCCATAGACACATGAATGTGCAGTGTTTGTGAGGTGTCATCAAGACAACCATTTTAGCTTAAGGATCTGGATCCGTGCTATGGGATCTGGTAGCTGCTAGGCACGTTTGGTTATTATTATTTTAACTGAAATTAATTAAAATGAAATAAAATTTAAAAATTAATTCCTGAGTCACATCAGTCACATTTTAAGTGCTCAGTGGTCCCATGTGGATGGTGGTGACTATATTGGAGAATGTGAATTATAGAACATTTCTGTCATCACAGAAAGTTCTGTTTGACAGAGTTACTCTAGACCAGTTGTTCCAAACTATTTTATACCTCCAGTGTATCTGAGATATAGAATATAATCCCATTTAAAACAATGCCTTCCCCCATTACCGTGCTTATTCCCAGTGGGCACTCCCTTCTCAAAGGGGAGAGGCATAAGAGAATCTGCATGAGAGGTAGTTCCTGAAAGTCCCCAGGTACTCCCATATCTGTTCCCACACTTCAGTGTCCCACTGAGAGTCACTGTTCCTAAAAGCTCGTAGCACTGTCATTTTCAACCTTGGCTGCACATTGGAATCACCTGGGGAGTTTTAAAACTGTTGATGCCTGGGTTCCACTCCCAGAAACTCTGCTTTAATTGGGCATTGGGATTCTTACAGGCTTCCCCAGGAATTCCAGTGAGCAGCCAAGATGGGAAAAAAATAGTTTTAGGGGTTAGTATTTGGTAATTAACAGATTATCACTTGGTTAATCCCAGTAGGAAATTATGAATAAGGAGTCATATTTCACTTCCAGGAACATCTTATAATAGTGTCCGTCTAAACTGCTTTTAAAGATATACACCGTTTATAGTTACTTTAAGAGATCACCACCAAATAAAATCCATGACTTGATTATCTAAAATTATTATTTAAACAGGTGAATTTCAAATTAGAAGCCCTTCAAATGACTTTCTCCCTTAGGATAAAGTAATATATTTCATGCCCTGTTTAGTCTTTGCTTTAATCTTTACCATCTAGCTTTCAGCTCCTCAAACTTGGTGTGCCTTCTCTTGCCTTTGGAATGTCACCTGTATGGTC
>NW_011891532.1:5227-6009 GCF_000151845.1 Pteropus vampyrus
TTAAAGTCCAAGAAAGACTAAAATCCAACACTGATTTTAAGAGACCTGAAAGATCAGAGAAAATAAGGAATATGCACAAGAATACAAAGATAGTGTCAAAGTTAGCATTTGAACCCTGTTCTTCAGATACTTAAGACATTTATTATCATTGTACCTGTTATCACTCATCTTTTCAGCTTGCCTTTTTTTAGTCATCTCTCTCTGATAAGATTTGTATTTATGTCTTATTGCTAGAGGTTTGCTCCCAGTGTGTAATAGCATTTCATTTTATATGACTTTATCTCTTTTGGTCCCTTTTATAAATATAAACTTGTTAGTTTAGTACTTTTTTGGGTTGTTAGGACTAAGTGGTTATTTAGTCATTTATTAGAATAAAAAAGATCCATTCAAACTTGTTTTTTCTTATGCACAATGTGGATTTGGGCCTTTTTTTTTTTGCTTAGAAAACAATGCCTGAAAATCTATGGAAAGAACTGAGGGTAACTTTTCAGCCCAAGGGAAGCTATAAATTATTAAATGAGACAATGATGAGAATAAGAAGGTGTTTGAAATGGAATCGTTTCTTAAAATATATCCCACTTTCTCCTTTTTGTTTGAAAAGTAGACAAATGGGTAGACAAAAAATTAAGCAAAACTCTACTTCTTGTGTCTTCATGGAGTGTAGAGTTTCACCTTCTAATGCTGTATGAGATTCAATGAAGAGCACGCCAACAAACAATTGTATTCTTATGTAGGCTCCTCCTTCTCTCTCCCTCCCTCCCTCCCTCCCTCCCTCCCTCCCT
>NW_011891532.1:8342-9903 GCF_000151845.1 Pteropus vampyrus
GACCTGACTTCAGAAAGTTAAAACCATTCCAGCGGCTCTTTATTGTATATTTCTAAACATATTGACAGATTCTCCCCCATCTCTTGCTTCCCCCCCACTTTAGTTATGCGTGCAGTTATTTTTGGTAACATTGTCGCCTGATAAATAGAGGGGTTGTGAGATCTTAAGTTATTATGCAAGTGTTAGCTACACAGCCTGGTACACTATTTGGCCGGTGCTTGGAGGGAAACAAACAGGAACAAAGAGGAGGAGGGCAAGGGAGTTATTTTAAATAAAAGTATACATATGTATCTATATGACATTAATAATAAGGGTTGGGAGCCATGAGAGTTGGCTGCACTGGCTTTTTGGACACTTCCAAGAACACTTTAAAAGAATTTAAAAACAAAAAGACAAAACTGATTTTCTTATTTTTCCTCTCTTGGTAAACAGAACTGGATTCAGAGCCCAGGCTCAAATACTGGCCTCACCATATATGAACTGTGTGATTTGCAGACACCTACTTGGCTTCTCTGTGGCTTGTTTTCCTTATTTCGGAGACATAGATTATTCTCACATCTGTATCATAGAGTAACTATGAGTATTAAATAAGATCATGTGTGTAAAGCAGAGGGATAAGAGTGCTCAATAAATGCCAGCGATAATTGATATTATTATTTTTTTCACCACTTCCGTATTTCTTAGCACCGAAATATCTTTAAAGGGTATATGTGTCATTAAAACCTACCTGACCAAGTGGCATCTACCCCGGTGGGGCACCTGACTACTGTTTTCCAGAATTCTAAGCCTTCAGTAGCTGTGGTCTCAACCCAGCTCTGCATCGGGGCTCAAGCATGCTTTCTGAGACACTGCCACTGCTTGGTGGACTTTGCACAGCCTCGTTCTCACTTCAGGCCCTGGGTTGGATGGGTGAAGGTCAATAATTACCTAACATCTAAGAATTCATTCTAAAACTATGATTTACATCGAGCTGTTATGGGAAGATGGGGAGGGATATCATTATTATAGTAATAGCAATTCTCAGTCTGGTACAGTGCCCACAACTACCTGTACCAGACTGTGTTATTAAAAAAATTCCCCGGTGTGGCCCCTTTGCAGATAATTACTGATCTATTATTTGTCTCTCTAGTTTTGCCTTTTCAAGAGTGTTGTATAAATGGAATAATATAATATTGGGTCTGGGTACTTTCGTTTACCTTAATGTATTTGAGATTCATCTGTGTTGTGTGCATTTCAATACTTTATTCCTTGTCATTAAATAGAATTCCATTGTATTGATGTATCATAGTTTGTTTATCCACCATGCAATTACACAGTTGAGGGGCACTTGGATAGTTTTCCATTGTGAGCAAATATGAATAAAACTGTTCTAGACGTTCATGAACATGCTTTTGTGTAAACATAATTTTTTATTTCACTAGGTTAAGTACTTAAGAATGGAATTGCTGGGTTGTGTGGTAAGTATACGTTTATCTTTGTAAGAAACGGTAAAACACTTTGCCACCTGGCTGTACCATTTTGCATTCCCACTGTCAAAGAATTAAAGTTCTAGCAGCTTCAC
>NW_011891532.1:16778-18885 GCF_000151845.1 Pteropus vampyrus
GTTTCCATATGACAATGCTTTCTAATTTACATTTAATATCTAGGTGAGGCAGGTGAAGCTTAGAAAGGCACAAAGGCATGGCCATCTAGAAAGCTGTGGCAGTAATGGCAAATATCTGAGCTTCAGTGACCAAGACACTGGGGACAGTGGGTTACCTTCTCTTGTGAATATTTGGAAGCTGATTTTATTCGTATTGCACTTTAAAGAAGCTAAAGTATCTTATTGTCTTCATGCCCACGCTGTTTTCCTTATAAAACCCCAGTTCTCATTTGATAGGGATTGTTTCAATCGTGGTAGTAGATGAGGAAGAAAACATAAGAGATTTAAACGAGCTTGTTCAACATACCTAACAAGTTTAGCTTCATCTCAGGTGATAAATGTGTCATTAAACATTTTTAATCAGTGGTAACAAGCTCAGATAATCATATTTGAATTTAAGGAAGGTCAGTGAAGAGGATGAATTTGGAGTAGGTGAGGCAAGAAGCAGGGAGACCTCTTAAGGAGCTATTCTGTTAAACCAGATGTGGTCATGGTCATCGGTGTTCCCCGCCACCCCAGTATTTCCTTTTTTCTCTCTTCTGGGCAAATAGTATGATTGCACTTTCAATCTCCTTGTGAAGTTGGGTGTGGCCATGTGACATGTTGTAGTTAATGAAGTGGTAGCTGAAATGTCATGTGTCATTTCTGTGTGGAAACTTTAAGAGCCAATGCATGATTCACCTTGTCATCATACTCCTGCCTTGGTGATCACAGAGCCTCCCTCAACCTGGGTCCCTGAGTGATTATGACAAGTAGAGCTCCAGGTGATGCATGCTGGATGTGCTGCATGAGTAAGAAACTTTTGTGTTAAGCCACTGAGATTTGGGGGCTGTTTGTTATCCCTACATGACCTAGACCATCCTGACCTTCAGGTCAAGGGCAATAGAGGTCCTGAACTAATACTATGGAAGGAAAAATGGAAAGGAGTGATAGGTTCAAGAGACAGAGTTTCATAAGAGAGTAAGTGTGGGGGAGGGAGAGAGGAGGGTCTGGAATGACAACCGAATTTCATATTGTTTGGGCCACGCCTATTTATTCATGTGCATTCATTTTGCTTCCCCATTGGACCTAAGTTCTTTGAGAAAGCATTTTGTAACTCTTTTGCATGCCATTTTGTATACCCATTCTCTGCCCCATACAACTCCTCCAACTTTCAGACAGAATTAATTTTACTCTTACCTATGTTTCAATAATATTTGATGCATAAGTTTGCTATAGCGCATTTTATAAGTCAAAGATATTTACTGAGTAGTTCTGTTGATGGCCACCTTTTCTCCAGGATCCCAAAGAGAAGTGAACTTCTATAAACATCAGCTAACCATTTTCTGATTGCCATTTTAACATTTCATCCTCACTGTTCTTCTACTAGGCTTGCAAAGAGACCTGCAAGCTAGTCTATTATCCTCTCTTTTTTATGTTTTTATAATTTTGGCCATAGTTTTTGCTCAAACTATTGAATTGAAGGAGAATTTAGGATTATTTATAAACTTGTCTTACCCATGATGTCGTTCTTCCATTATCACATGTAAAGAAAAGTTGGCAGGTTTTTCTTTTTTTAGTAGAAAACTGAGCATCAAAGAGAGGAATGCAATTCTGCAAAAGGAGTTCATTTTCAAATATTTTTAAGTTGAAAAAATGTTAACAAAGAAATAGCGTAGGATCCAGTTCACTCTTTTAAATAGTACATGGCTCTTTCCGGCAATGTCGCAGCTCCTTCCTAGGTAGACTTTGAAGAATTACAGAGGAAGAATCTGTAATTCTTAAAGATGGGTCCTGAGCTATTATTCAGGGTATTTCACAGAGGGTCACTGAGGAGGTGGGTCTGTGGAAACTGACAGATACCCAGCCCCACCTCTCCTTCACTGGCACTCTTGGGGCTGCTATATAATTTAGGATTGGAGCTGAGAAAAAAATAAAAATGATTTCTTACATTTAAGGGTTCAGTTTACCACTGAAATTGCTTTTCATTTAATTCAAGCAGCAACTGATAGCACAGAACACTTAAACAAAATTAAACAGAAATCTTTCACATTTTGAGAGGCACTTATGTATGCTTTGTATTGCTTTT
>NW_011891533.1:0-382 GCF_000151845.1 Pteropus vampyrus
GGGCGTTGGCACAGCTCTGTAATAGACCTTCATTTAGTCTTGTAGGTCAAGGCCTCATCAGTGTTAGTCGGACCAGTCCCTCAAACAGGATGATAACTCTCATGTAATTTTCTGTTTGTCAGTAAATACAGTGCAGAATGATGAGCTCTTAACATGGTAGAATTTGATGACAAATTTGAACTCAGTATTTTATAGCTTCTTAGATCAACATCATAAATTTGATTCACATATTGAAAATTTCTCTTAAAAGGAGTTTTTCTATGTATTCTATGCCAAAGAATAAAAATTAAATAATAATATTTCCCTTTTTTTATCCTTTTTTGCTTGTATATTCTATGGGTTTTATTCTTTATATTTTGCTACATAGAATGCATAATTCCTA
>NW_011891533.1:432-745 GCF_000151845.1 Pteropus vampyrus
GGGCGTTGGCACAGCTCTGTAATAGACCTTCATTTAGTCTTGTAGGTCAAGGCCTCATCAGTGTTAGTCGGACCAGTCCCTCAAACAGGATGATACCTCTCATGTAATTTTCTGTTTGTCAGTAAATACAGTGCAGAATGATGAGCTCTTAACATGGTAGAATTTGATGACAAATTTGAACACAGTATTTTATAGCTTCTTAGATCAACATCATAAATTTTGATTCACATATTGAAAATTTCTCTTAAAAGGAGTTTTTCTATGTATTCTATGCCAAAGAATAAAAATTAAATAATAATATTTCCCTTTTTTT
>NW_011891533.1:795-2754 GCF_000151845.1 Pteropus vampyrus
TATATATATTTATTTTATTGTACTAATCTATATTCTATGATTATGTAACAGATTCTTCTTTTTATATTTATTCCCTTTGTATATGGTAGCCACATAAGGATTTGATAAACATATTGGCCCTTCCAAAATCCTATGGTATTTATATTGTAAAATACCCAGTATGTATTATATTATAAAATAAACCAATATGACTTTGTGCCTAAATATTTGCTGCCAGTTGTATGTCATCTGTGTTCAACATAGTATAAAAATTATTAAGATTTATTTTTGATTACTAATAATTTCCAAGTTTTCAGATAGTTTTGTTATAGTTTTAAGTGTCTCAAAAATATCAACTCCTCCATTTTTTTTTAACAATGAGAGCACTGAGGATATAGCATTGAAACTCACTCAAGATCACAGACATAGTAAATAGTGGAACCAAGGCTCAAGTTCTGGGTTTTGGATTCCACAGACTTCTATGTTAATATTCATGTCAAAGCAAGAGGATATAAACATTCAGTATACCATTCCAGTTGTGTATGAGTTCAACTAAAGTGCAAGATTTTCTAAGACGTTGTCTCTGAATGATATGAATGGGATGAATATGTTAGAAATGAGATTTTTAGCATGAGCGTAAGCATATTTAGCATTTGAAAAAATACTCTCAGTTCTGTGTCAAAATATGTAAGTATATATACCCTTGTTCTCTCTGAAAATTATCTCCCAGACTTTCCCAGATAACACTTCTTTGGATTTCCCATAATATACTTTAACATTTTAAAAATTTTTCAATTACAGTGGGCGTACAATATTATATTAATTTCAGGTATACAACATAGTGATTAGATTAGACATTTATATAACTTATCAAGTGATCACCCTAATAAATCTAATATACCTAACTGACATTATGCATGTAATATACTTTACAACATTTTCACATAATGCCCTTTAAATGAGAGAATTTGCCTCATGCATGGTCGGTGGGGTTGCAAATTCATATAACCACTGTGGAAAACAGTTCAGAGGTTTCTCAAAAACTTAAGAATAGAACTATTTTATGACCCAGCAATTGCACTTCTGGGTATTTATCCAAAGGAAACCAACACAAAATTTAAAAAGATATACGCACCCCTATATTCACTGTAGGGCAATTTACAATAGCCAGGATATGGAAACCTAAGTGCCCATTAATAGATTATTGGATAAGTTGTGGTACATATATATAATGGAATATTACTCAGCCATTTAAAAAACTGAAATCTTACTATTTTCAGCAACATGGATGGACCTAGAGGGTTTTGCTAAATGAAATAGACAGAGAAAGACATACCATATAATTTCACTTATATGTAGAATCTAAAGGACAAAATAAACAAACAAAATGAAAAAAGACTCATAGATACAGAGAACAAACTGGTGATTGACAGATGGGAAGGGGTTTAGGGAACTGTATGAAAAAAGTGAAGAGATTAAGAAATATAATGGGGATGTGAAGTACAGCATAAGGACTATAATTAATAATATTGTAATAATTATGTATGGTGCCCGGTGGGTACTGGATTAATTGGGGGATCACTTTGTAAATTACATAAATGTCTAACCACTATGCTGTACACCTGAAACTAACACACACACACACACACAAAAATACTGAATGTCATCTCTAATTGAAAAATAAAAATTAAAGAATGAATAAAAATAAAAGGGAGAGTTGGAAGATAATGATCACATTCTATGTCTTCTCAATGCCAAAATAAGGTCTCAAAATTAATCCATTGGTTTTCTGTTTTTATGATGCCAGGAATGAAAGGTTGAACTTTTCGTGAAACCAGCTGATATTTTTTAAGCAAAATTGACTGCTTTACTTGTTTCTTGACAGATAATGATCATTGACTTTAAATAAATATAGGATTCAAGGAGATAGATTGTAATGTGAGATATTATTTTCAGGTTTTTTTTTTTTTTTTTTTTTTT
>NW_011891533.1:5684-6574 GCF_000151845.1 Pteropus vampyrus
CTCTTACCAATATCTTTTAATTTGTTGAATCGTGCAACTTACTTTCTTGTTTATATATCCCTGATCCCTTCTAATGCTATTTCATTTTATTGAAATTTTTTTTACTAATATAGCTTCACAGAAATTTTGTTTGCTTTTATATGTACAAATTCTGCTGCCAAGCTCATGCTGAACTTGTCTATTTACCTTTTTTTTTGGAATGTTTTAAGTGCTAAATACATTTTGAATCTAATGGCACAATTTTTAATATCGCTACAGAGGTTTTTTAAGAAGAATTATTTGAAAATATTTGAATATACTGTAGAATAGGAATAAGGACAAGAACATATAAGCAAAACTCATAAGATATGTTAGGTCTGTGTATATGATGTGTAAGCAAAGAGCTTCCAATACACAGGCAGAATCTATGATGAGCTAAATGAACATAAGTAAGGTAGTTAAGTAGAGCCTGTGTAACAGGACCATAGATATAAAAAGATAGAAAGATCAAATAACATCTAAGATTTGTGGTACTCTAAATATATGGGAGACAGACAGTATTCATGAGACACTAAATTGAGTATTCATAAGGTTTTGATTTGGTAACTCATTGGTTATGTCCATTTTGGTGTCATATGTCTTCTACTCAGGAAATACAAATAGAATTCATTGCTTCTCATAGGCTGAGTCCAGTGAGTTTTTCAGTTGGTAAGTCCAGTGATTGATCAGGCATGCTTACCTTGCATCTCTCTGGTAGAGCAATATGTGTGCTGGTCTCAGGCTTCTTCTGTCTGTTGAGCCTATTTACTTAGACTTCAATTCTGGTGCTTATAACTATACCATTAGTGGGATAGTGTGGCTCATAAGAGAGATAGTGATGATCTATCTATCTATCTATCTATCTATCTATC
>NW_011891534.1:0-385 GCF_000151845.1 Pteropus vampyrus
CTTCTAATGGAGAAGAGACAGACGATAAAGAAGCTGGACGTGGAAGTCACGCAGTATGTTCGTCGTGGGTGCCATAAAGAAGAAATCAAAGCGAGAGAGTGGCATGCAACGTGCCGTGGTATTCCACTGGCGACGAAGAGTCCCCCGTGGTCAGGGGACCTCACCGAGGGGAAGGAGTGAGCCACCCGGGCCTCCGAGGGCCGCCCGCTCTAGGCAGAGGGAGGTGTGCAAAGGCCCTGGGGCAGGAACAGCAAGGAGACCAGAGTGGCTGGAGCCAGGGGAGTGAAGGAAAGAAGAGAGGAGATGGGTCCGGCGGGGCGGGACGGGACGGGTGCGCCTGCGTAGCCCTGCGTAGCCCTGCGTAGCCCTGCGTAGCCCTGCGTAG
>NW_011891534.1:1431-3208 GCF_000151845.1 Pteropus vampyrus
ATTTCCTATTCTCTTCCATTTCATTAAAAATATTAAATGCTGGTCACAACCCAAGCATAAAAAAGATTAATGAGCTAACGTGGGGCACCAGCCCAGTCCAGAACAATTGGGCTTACAATCAGCCTGGTCCCGGGGCTGTGCGGGCCGGTGGAGAGCGTGGCCACAGCCATGGGGCTATCTGCATCGGGTCCCCACAGGGCCACCGAGAGGCCTGGAGAGAAGACTCAGGAGACAGGCTGCTTCAGACTCTCTCAGAGCGTCCCTCTGCCCAACAGAGCCGCCCTTGGGGGACCAGGGAGGTTATATTCAGGCAGAGCGGACCAGACGGTAGCTCACCAGACAGCCCGCAGTGTGTATCCTGGGAAGGACCGGGAACTTGGGGGCTGGAGAGAAGCAATATAGCATGGGGCGTTGCACAGAGCCTTTGCTGCCAGACTACCTGGGTCCACATCCTGCCTCCATCACCCGACAGCTCTGCAGCCCTGGGCAAACCTCAGAACCTCTCCATGCCTCAATTCTCTCATTTGTAAATTGAAGATGATAGCAATTCCTCAAAGGATTCTCTGCAGAGTGTGAGTGTGTGTGTGCATGTGACCTAGGATTGTCCTTAGTACTGTTCACGTTTTTACGGTTCAGTCAGATGGAGGTGCTTACTGGCTGCCGGCCAGCCTGGTGTGTGCTAACATATGCCATCTGGGGCCTCTGGGTGGAGCTATCTTTTCATAGCCCCCACACCAGTGAGCCAGGTTCTCCCTGAGAGTGGGGGTGGGATGGGGGTTGGGCCCAGCGAGCCTAGCCCAGGCGGCGTGGATGAGTGTGCCCTGACCTCTGCCTCCTGCAGAAGGGGGTTCCCTGCCCCATAGGCCTGGCCCTGGAGTCAGACAGCTCGACATTCAAACCCCAGCTCTTGTTAGCTGCAAGCCTCATGACTTAAAGTTCATTACCTGACTTCTGTGAGGCCAGGTCTGGCATCAGTACCATTGGGAAGGCCCCTACCTAGCAGGGCTGCTGTGAGGATCGAAATGGAGCATGGAATGAACTAGCCCAGTGCTTGACACTTCACAGGTGCATGACAAATGCACGAGGCTCTCCTCCTCTCTCTGCGGCTTCTCCACCCAGTCCCTGCCCTTGTCCTCTCCAGAAGCCCCAGCTCTCAGCACAGCCTCCTCCCGAGGCTCTTCCGGGTGCTCGGCTCTGTAAACAGGTCTTGTGGCAGCGGCAGCAGCCTTAATTTTAGTTCTGGGCTGGGTAATTTCCCATGATTACAGCCTCTGTCAGTGCACCAAGCACTGCAGCTGCTGGGGAGCCAGCAGGCCTCGTCAGGGCAGGGCTGGAGCACATGCTCACACACGTGCCCTCACACACGGGGGTACAACGCTCGTGTGCACACACGCACGCACGCACACACCGTTCTTCCAGGACCAGAACCCAAAGGACCTCAGCCAGGCTGCATACACACTGGATGTGCTCACGCCAGTTCATGCAGGCAGAGTTTCAAACAACACATGTGCACACGCACACGCACACGCACACGCACGACCTTCCCTGGGATGGGTGGCAGCCCTGGCGGTAAGGAGAGGAGGACAGGGATAGGGGAGATTTTAGGACAAAGACTCTCACCCAAACTCTCCTTCCAGAATCTTCCTTCTCTCCCCTGTCTGTAGTGCCCCAGGGAGGAGCACCGGAAAAAGAGATGGCTCGTCTTTTCTGCGTTAAGATCATCTAAGTGCTCCGTATGCGTGAGCATGTACGAGTGTGCGGGCGTGTAAGTGTGTGC
>NW_011891534.1:5293-6229 GCF_000151845.1 Pteropus vampyrus
GGCTGTAGCAACGGTTGTCGTTCTGAGGCTCGGAACCTCCTAATGGAGATTCGGGAATGATCCTGGGATCCGGCAGAAACTGCCAGGCAAGTGGCCTAACATTCACAGAACTGGCACCAGCGGGAGACGCTGGCCTGCGGCCTGCTAGCGACGATGCCCGGACGCGGACGCAGAGCCATCAAGGAAGCAGCTGGACCAGGTGCGCCCTGCATGAAGCTCTCCCCACACAGGCTGCTGCCGAGGGCAAGACTCCCTCTGAGAGAATGTCACAGGGCCCTGCTAAGCTACCCGGCCCCATCCTCCAAGCCACTTCCTGTGCTCGATCAACAACACTGAGCGAAACCCCGAGAAACCTCTGCACACACACAGATGTTCTCTTTTTAAAAGATCTAATCCAATCCAACAGGTCATGTGCTCTGGGCCTCCCCAGCGACACGTCAGCAGCTCCTCCTCCCACATCTTTCCTTCCTTCAAACACTACTCACCCTTTCGAGCCCAGCACCCCACTGCCTCTGCCAGGGGACTTCTCGAATCGCTCTGCCCCACTACTGACCCCCGACATGTGAACCCCACAGGCCTGCTAGCCTGAGTCCCAGCGCGCGCACCACCTCCAAGAGCAGCGCTCAGGTCTCCTGATTTTCCCTTCCACTTGGTGAGACCCTCTGGGCCCAGCCCTAGTGGGAGGGGGTGCAGAAGATCAGAAGACTAAGGCCGTGGCCAAGGTTCCTGCAGGGCCCGGGTTGAGGACTATGTGCTCCGTTAGGCCTCCAGCTGGGTCCAAGTTCAGGCTGAAGAAGGAGCTGTGGGTGGGGACAGGGCCTAGCCTGGGGCGAAGGCCGGAACTAAGCGTCATGTTGGCCTATGCTGAATCAGCCGGTGATGGAGGCAAGTTGGCTCCCGTGGCTGCTGGGCTGAGAGGCTGAGGGGGCCCTTTAG
>NW_011891534.1:6994-7587 GCF_000151845.1 Pteropus vampyrus
CCGAGAAACCTCTGCACACACACAGATGTTCTCTTTTTAAAAGATCTAATCCAATCCAACAGGTCATGTGCTCTGGGCCTCCCCACCGACACGTCAGCTAGCTCCTCCTCCCACATCTTTCCTTCCTTCAAACACTACTCACCCTTTCAAGCCCAGCACCCCACTGCCTCTGCCGGAGAACTTCTCCGATCGCTCTGCCCCACTACTGACCCCCGACATGTGAACCCCACAGGCCTGCTAGCCTGAGTCCCAGCGTGCGCACCACCTCCAAGAGCAGCGCTCAGGTCTCCTGATTTTCCCTTCCACTTGGTGAGACCCTCTGGGCCCAGCCCTAGTGGGAGGGGGTGCGGAGGATCAGAAGACTAAGGCCGTGGCCAAGGTTCCTGCAGGGCCCGGGTTGAGGACTATGTGCTCCGTTAGGCCTCCAGTTGGGTCCAAGTTCAAGCTGAAGAAGGAGCTGTGGGTGGGGACAGGGCCTAGCCTGGGGCGAAGGCCAGGACTAAGCGTCATGTTGGCCTATGCTGAATCAGCCGGTGATGGAGGCAAGTTGGCTCCCGTGGCTGCTGGGCTGAGAGGCTGAGGGGGCCCTTTAG
>NW_011891535.1:0-2065 GCF_000151845.1 Pteropus vampyrus
CAGTAAACACTACTGGTCAGTTATTTAAATTATTCAAATACATGGATAAGGAAGTTATTAAATTATTAGTGTAATCATCCAAACCATTTATTCACTCATTTACTCATTCAATGGATATTTTCTAAGTGCTTGTCGTATGCTTGGCCTGCTGCTAGATGCTACAGAAAGAGTGGCAAATGGAACAGTCTTTGGCTTCAAAGACCTTACTGTCTAGTGAGTGAAAAAATAAGATGGTAATAGAATTTTCACTTAATTATTACAGTTACAAAGTGACAAAGGAAAAAGAAAGGATGCTAGAATGATATACAATACAGATTCTGGCTGATTCAAGGTGATTGGGAAAGGAATCTCTGAGTCAACTGAGTGGGGATCCAAAACTTTACTAAGAGAGACTATTAGATAGTGAGATGGACAGTGTACATTTTTTGAAAGAAGGCCAGTGGAACTGGAGCCTGGAGACTGAGCGAGAGAAAATGACTTGTAATGGAACCAGAGACGTGGCTTTAAGGTCTTGGCGATGATTTTGGTGGAAAGTCAGTAAAGAATTTTTAAGTCGGAAAAGGATTAAAATGACCATAATTTTTTTAAAAGAAATATCAGTTTGATACCAAAAAAGAGAATATGTTGGGGAAAATGACAGTCGCAGCGCGGCGGCTGCCAGGAAAGCTGAGGCAGGAGGTCCCGGTGGGTGGCTGTTCCTCTTCCCCACCCGAGTCGCAGTGAGGGGCCTGAAGAACTCTTGCGGTGGCCTGATGAGGGATTTGAAAGGAAGTCAAGGGTGGAATCAGCAGGATTTGGTAAGGTAACAGCCTCTCTGTTGGGAGAAATGACATGGAGGAGATGGAGGAGTGGAACACTTTCCAGGTCTCTCAAGGTAGGAAAACAGCTACGTACACTCACTGAAGCCGGCAGGCAGGAGGTCCAGCAAGTAACTGAACAGCCATGAACTCCACGGGAGTCTCGTTCAGTGTGGTGAGTCAGCGGGACGCGGGAGAGCAGTAAGGTGAACCGTGAGCCAGCCTAGGACGCATGGGTGGTTGATCTCACCGCGGTGGTGTCGGGGTGCACACACGTGCGGAGTGGGGCACCCCAGCCCCAATCGATGGCCGAAGGCATTAAATCCTAAAGAGGATGCAGGGAGGAAACGAGGCCTGCCTCTCTCCTCTGCACATAGGGCCAGGGGGACTGTCCTTTGTTCCTGTTTTCAGATCACCGTACTTCCTTGTCCAAAAGTCTCTTGCCTCTGGAGCTCATGACTCTCAGCTATACGGCCTCTCTGGGTATTTATCGGCCAACTGGTTCCTCTCCCACAGGCTTCCGTGTTTTAGGAAATCTATGAGTGAGATGCCTGTCTAATCCCATTCTTGAGCCTTAGCGAATCCAGTGTCTGTAGATAGTCATTACTCTTTTCAACAAAGAAGCTCTTTTTTGAGCTCTCACTGTGTATGGGACAGGCTCTGTGTTAGGCACTGGATTCATTAACAAACCTAAGACTCTGCTCTGGTGGCATTTACTTTCTATTTTGGGGAGACAGACAATAAATGCATGTGTGGTGGAGCAAGATAAAAGGATAAGGGAGCAAATGGAAACAATAAAGCTTTTCGCAACAACAACAAAAAAAGTGGGTAAGGAAGATGATATTGGGGAGGAGGACAGGGTTTCCTCTGAGGAAATGACAGTACTGAGACCCAAGCGAAGTAAGAGTAAACCACGTGGATTTATGAATGAATTTATCTATCACTGTGTAACAAGTTATCGCAAAATTAGCGTAAAACAAATAATATCTTACAGTTTCTCAGGATTAGGAATCTGGGAGTAGCTTAGCTGGATGTTTCTACTTGGAGTTTCTTATAATCAAGCTGTCAGCTGAGACTGCAGTCATCTCATGGACCATTTGGGATGGAAGAATTTGCTTTCCAGCCCACTCACGTGGTTCCTGGCAGACCTCACTCAGTTCATTGAGGGCTTTTAGACTCAGGGCCTCAGTTCTTTGCAGCACGGCAGCTTGCTTCCCCCAGGGAAAGTGATGAGAGAGAGGGGAGAGCACCAGAGCCTTTTATAAACT
>NW_011891535.1:3490-3840 GCF_000151845.1 Pteropus vampyrus
GGTGCTGCAGTATGAAGCCACCATCAGGGGGCTGGAGGGAAGCAGCCCATGGGTTGGTGCCATGTGCCTCCAGGTAAGAAGAGAACCAGGAAGAAGACTCCTTCCTCCTCCCATGTCCTTCCATTGCCCTTTAAGATTGTCCCAGCTGGCATAAGTAGGGCAATGGGGCGGTAATGCTGAAAAGCAGTAGATCGACAGCTAGCAGAGTTCACCCGTTTGACTGCTTGAGCTTTCATATGTTCCCAATTAAGATTAAAAAAAATTAGAATAAAAATGTATCATTTATCTTGAATTTTAGTGCCCAACGAGAATAGTGCAGTTAGATGAAAATAAGAAGGAGATGAAGATAC
>NW_011891535.1:6660-8688 GCF_000151845.1 Pteropus vampyrus
CGTAATAGAGCAGATAGACCTCTAAAATAAGTTATCACAAATGCATTAGAGTTTATATTAGATGTTACAGGCTCAAAATAAATACTTATGGACTTTTGATTTTGTTTATTAACTCAAAATGTTTTAAAATTAATCCTTTGCTTGATTTATAAGATCACTTCTACAACAAGGATGTGGATCCTCTGATTTTTGTTCTCTATGACTTGAAACATCTAATTCAAATCTTCCAAAAGAAATCTTCTGACAGAAATCTGTTTATGTAATAGATTTATTTTTCCATTTAGGTCTGTCGGTATTTGCCTCATGTATTTTGATGCTCTGTTAGGTTCGTACACATTTAGAATACATCTTTTTGTAGAATTAACTCTTTTATCATTATATAAAGACCTTTTTTCTGAACTCCACTTTGTCTTACACGGAGATAGCTACTCCAGCTTTCTTTTGATTAGGCTTAACAGGATGTGTCTTTCTCCATCTTTTTACATTTAACTTGATTCTTTAAAGTGGGTTTCTTGTAGACAGCAAATAATTACGTCTTGTTTTATTTTTTTAATACAGTCTGACAATCTCTGCCTTTTAATGGATGTGCTCAGACGGTTCACGTGTAAAGTGATATCCTTGGGTTAAGTTCTGCAGTCTCCGCGTTGCCTCCTCCTCGCATTTGTTGTCTTCCCCTTCCCCTTTTTCTGACTTCTCTGATTTTCATTGAATATCATATATGACTTTATTTTATATCCTCTTTTGATGTACTACTTATACTTGTTTTTTAAAAAACTTCTTTAGCGGTTGCCCTAAAGTTTAAAATATACATTTTTAAATAATCTAAATCCACTTTTGAATAACCCTATAAAGCTTTACGTGTAATGCAACTGTCCCATAATAGAGGACTGTGAATTCTTTCCTCCCATCCCTTGTGACATTTCTGTGATTCGCTTCACTGACATTTCTGTCTTTGATTTCACTGATTATGTGCAATAAAATTTTAGATTAAGAAAAGGAAAATAAGAAAGATAAAAGATTATATTTTACTTTTATTTTTTCATTTACACTTTTCTTTATGTGGATCCCAGTTTCTGACCTATATAATTTTCCTTATATGTGAAAAACTTCTTTTAACATTTCTGGCAAGGCAGGACTACTGGTGATGAATTTTCTCACTTTTTGTTTGTCCGAGAAAGTCTTTGTTTCTCCTTCATGTTTTACTGGATATGGAATTATCAATTAGCTGTTTTCTCTTTCAACGCTCTAAAGCTTTCACTCCATTCTCTTCCTTCTTGCGTGGTTTGGGTTGAGAAGTCTGATGTAGCTTTTCTTGATTCTCTACAGGTAAGGTATTTTGTCCTCTGGCTTCCTTCAACATTTTCTTCTTGTCTTAGTTTTCTGCTATTTGAATGGTTTAGGTTTTTTTTGTGTGGTTGTTTGGTTTTTTTGATATCTCTCTTGCTTGGTGTTTTCTAAGCTTCCTGGATCAGTGGGTTGGTGTCTGTCATTAATTTTGGAAAATTCTTAGCCATTATTAGTTCGAATATTTCTTTTGTCCCATTCTCCCTTCTCCTTCTGGTATCGTACTTATATTTATGTTACCCCTTTTTGATATTGTCCCATAATTCTGGGATGTTCTGTTTTGTCTTTGACTTTTTTCTCTTTGCATTTCAGAATGAGAAATTTCTGTTGACCCTTTTTCAAGTTCCCTGGCTCTCTCCTTAGAATCATCAAGGTCGTGGATAAGACCATTATAAGGCATCGTTCATTTCTGTTAGTGTTTTTCATTTCCAGCACTTCCTTTTGATTCTGTCTGCTTACATTACCCATCTGTTTTTGCATGTTTTCAACTTTTTCCATTAGAGTTCTTAACATATTAATAATAGTTATTTAAATTCCTTTTTTGAGAACTACAACATCTGTGTTACATTTAAATCTGGTTTGGGTGCTTGTTTTTCTGTTTCTTTTTTTTCTTTTTCTTCTTGCCATTTCGCATGCTTTGTAATTTTTTGTTGAAAGCCAGACATGTATCAGGTAACAAGAACT
>NW_011891535.1:11303-13405 GCF_000151845.1 Pteropus vampyrus
AGCTGGAAGTTTTTGTTAGTGCTGGAGTCTAAGTGAGATGGGGCTGTAGTTTGAGATGACATTAGCAGATGTAAGGGGGTTACAGATTGCCAATTTTAAGTGACCAGAGTGGAAAATACAGTACCATGTCTACTGTAATTCTCCTTCTTTTACTTCTGTATTTGTTTTTAAAGAGAATTAAGTAACCGAATTTTACAGCAATCTAAATTCCCATCTTTTCTGCTAAACGCAACCTTCATTAATCTTTTATAATCTTATTCCATTAGCTGAAGAAAGTGACTCACCCACATTTACCTGAGTCAAAGCAAAGTTAACTGAAACCTTCCTCTCTAAATATCTCCAAATGCCTTATATGCTGAAAGAATTGTATTAAGTAATACTACAGAACTGCTACATCTTGAGAGATATGCAGGAATATTGATTTACAAATGGTTAAAAAGTAGTGTGCAGGTTTTTGACTACCTTTCTCTAGAAATTTTAGCTTTGAGATTAGGCATTTTGGGTTTAAGGCTTTTAAAGAAATCACCAAATATAGGCAGTGGCTGTGTTTCTCAGCCCTCTCAACTGTGAGTCTTTCCCTGGAAGTCCAGGAACAGGAGGCACGCTGTTCTGAAGACCCCCACGCAAGGTGCCTGAGGGGGGAGAAACGGGGAAGGCTCCAAGGAAATTGGCATCTGCCTTTCACTACTGCCATCTTTTTTCTCAACTAGCAGCATGTGATTGATAATACATTCTGTTTAACATAATTTGTCTACTTTGGCAGAAATAAAAGCATGTTCTCCAGAGACAATTACATATGATAACAAAAATCACTTTCAAAGTAGGAAAATAAAGCTGTGGAGATGACAGTTAATGAGGTATATTTTTCCTGTGTATAATTTTAAATCTGAAAATGCTTGAAGGAAATATGCAAGTAAATGCCATTACATGGCCAGTTTTTATGTTTTCGGATCCATCAACGAGAAACTTAAGACCTTAAGAATAATTAGATTCTATATCTGATTTTGGAAGTTCTGGAATTAATAATTGAAATGACTATTAGAATATTTATATACATGTTCACGTTTCAAAATAAATGCATCATGAGATAAATTAGATGAATCTGATTTATTCAAATGAATTGGAATATCTGATTAGCATAGCAGATATTCTTTCTATCTTTACCCAGAAAGAAGTTTAGGTGTTATCCCAACTTTTCCACTTTTTTAGATGATAAGAGAACACACATCTACAGAGAATCAGGTATCTTTGTAGTAGTGAAAGTGGGAGTGAAAAGTAATTTTATTTTATCATCTATTCTTGACTGTCAATGAATAAAAAAGATGAAATGAATATACTGTTTCAAGTATACGTGATTATATCTGTCATGATTATTAATCACTGTCAAATCATTGTTAAAATATTCTATCAAAATTAAAATGGGATGTAAACGTAATATATATTTCATTCATTCAAAAATGTTTATTGAATACCTTCTGAAATATCAGTTACTGGGCTAAGCCATGAAAATGCAAAAATGACAAGATTTGTTTTTTTTCCCTCAAGGTATTTGCATGTGGTCAGGAGACAAATACGTAAACAAAATGTAACAGTCTAGTTAATTAGTATGTTAGGGGTGTGTATGTGCCATAGTGCGAAGGGTGTGTATGTGCCATACTGCTTGGATGGCAGTATCTTAATTTGGTATAAAATAGTTTGCATGAATTTCTTTCGTGCTCTACCCTGGCTACACATCAGAATGACCAGCGGAGCTTTAGAAACCACTGGATGCCTGGGCCCCACCTCAGACTAAGAAATGATTCGTGGAGGTGGGTCCAATGTCTGTTTTTTAAAAAACCTCTTACATTATGCTGATGCAGGTGCCCAGGGAGCTTGAGGACCTCTGGCCTGACAGTTCACCCAAGGACTTAATGCTATGGTCACATCCAGCGGGTGTGGGGAGGCTGGGAAACAGTCCAGCCGTGTGCCAAGAAGAGGTGATTGGCAGTGTGGAAAACCCGATTCTCTGTTGGCATTTTAACGAAAGTTTAAATGAAGGGTCTAAGGAGACAGAAATTCCTGAATTTTTGAAGATGAATAGAAATTTAAAAGAGAGGAGGAAA
>NW_011891536.1:0-814 GCF_000151845.1 Pteropus vampyrus
TGCTTAAAGAAGTAAAAGTAGGTGTGATGACAATGTTTCATCAAATAGAGAAAATCAATAAAATCACAGAAATTATGAAAAAGTACGAATGGAAATTATGTAATAGAATAGTATAGTAACTGCAGTGAAAAATACACTAGTGGGATTCAACAGTAGACTTGAATTGGCAGAAGAATTAGCGGTCTTGAAGAGAGATCAATAGAGATTATGTAAACTAAAGTAGAGAAGAATAAAAAAATGAACAGGGACTCAGATAAATGTGGGACACCATTAAGTGCACCAATATATGCATAAAGGAAATGCTGGAAGGATAAGAGAGAGAAAAGAGGTTAAAATTTATTTGAAAAAATAATTCCTAAAAAATTCTCAAATTTGATATAAATGTTAATCTACGCATCCAAGAAGTTTAACAAACTCTAAGTATAATAAACATGAAAAGATCAACAAACCAACACATTATAACAAAAATAATAAAAGCCAAAGACAAGGAGAAAATCTTGAAAGCTGCAAGAAAATATGACTCTTCACTTACAAAGAAGCCCAATAATATTAACAAATGACTTTTAATCGAGAACAATGGAGGCCAGTAGGCAGTGGGATAATATATTCAAATCTCTCAAAGAAAACTGTCAAACAAAAGTTTTCTATCCAACAAAGCTACTTTTCAAAATCTAACATGAAATAAAGACCTTAACAGATACACAAAGAGAATTCATTTCTAGCAGATCCACCTTCCAAGAAACACTGCAGAAAGTTCTTCAACGGGAAATCACATGACCCTAGACAATAATTCAATTCCACATAATAAAACAAA
>NW_011891536.1:864-1257 GCF_000151845.1 Pteropus vampyrus
GTTTTCTATCCAACAAAGCTACTTTTCAAAATCTAACATGAAATAAAGACCTTAACAGATACACAAAGAGAATTCATTTCTAGCAGATCCACCTTCCAAGAAACACTGCAGAAAGTTCTTCAACGGGAAATCACATGACCCTAGACAATAATTCAATTCCACATAATAAAACAAAAAGCACTGTTAACAGTCATTACACCATTACAAAAGCCAGTAAAAATATATATTTCATATCTTTTCTTCTCTTATCTGATTTTTTAAAAATTATATTTTTAAAAATATACATAATGGTATTATTGGGCTTATAACATATAAAAATGTAATATATTTCTCAATAACAGCACAAAGAAAGTGACTGAAGGAAACCTATATTGGGCTAAGAATAGGACATAG
>NW_011891536.1:1307-1557 GCF_000151845.1 Pteropus vampyrus
GGGCTTATAACATATAAAAATGTAATATATTTCTCAATAACAGCACAAAGAAAGTGACTGAAGGAAACCTATATTGGGCTAAGAATAGGACATAGGATTACCAGATAGAAATTTAGATTCACAGGAACAAATAAAGAAAACCAGAAAAGGTAAATACAAAGATTAATATAACAAAAGCTGTAAAGATATACTTGCCCTCCTTTCTTCTCTCAGATTTACTAAAAGACAAAATTATATAAAGTAATAAATA
>NW_011891536.1:1607-4369 GCF_000151845.1 Pteropus vampyrus
TTTACTAAAAGACAAAATTATATAAAGTAATAAATACAAAAATGTATTGTTGAGTTTGCAACATATATAGACATAATATGAATAACACTGCCAAAAAAAGGAGAGAAAGAGACCCATAAGAGCGACATTATTTCATCTCACTAGAATCAAGTTAATATAAATCTGAAGCATATTTTAATAAGTTAAGATGTATACAGTAAACTCTGGAGTAATCACTAAAGAAATAGCTCAAAAAACAGTGAAAAATCATTAAATAAACAAAAATTTTACATTAGGAAATATTAACTTACTGCAAAAAATAAATAAATGAAGATCAGAAGAACAAAAAGGTCATGAGACATATGGGGAAAAAAAGTAAAATAACACGTAAATCCAATTACATAAATAATAACATTAAATGTGAATGGATTAAATAATTAATCAAAAGGCAGAGATTGATAGGCTGAATAAAAGCCAAAGACCTGTTCTGTCTACAAGAGATACACCTAAAGATACAAACAGAATGAAAATTAATGGATGGAAAAAGATATAGCATACAAACAGCCATCAACAGAATGTTAGAGTGGCTATACAAATGTCAGATAAAAAAACTTTTTAAAATATTACTAGAGATAAGCGGGAACATTTTATGATAATAAAAAAGGCAATCCATCAAGAAGATACAAAAATTGTAAACACACATGCACCTAACAACGGAGCCTAAAAACACATGAAGTAAACACTGACAGAAATTAAAATAGAAATACACGATTTGACAATAATAGTGGGAGACAGCAATACCTCACTTTCAATAATGAATAGAACAACCATACAGTACATCATCAAGGGAATAAAAGACTTGGACAACACTATAAACCAAATGGACCAAAAAGACATATAGAGCATAATCCATACAACAGCCTGAGAATATACATTCTTCTCAAGTGCACATGAAACATTCTCCAGGACAGACTATATATTAAGTCATAAAACAAACTTCAGTAAATTTGAAAGGACTGAAGTCATAAAAAGATATGTTCTCTAATCACAATGGAATAAAATTAGAAACCAATGGCAAGAAAAATTTGGGAAAATCACAAATATGTGGAAATTAAGCAACACGCTCCTAAATAACCAATGAGGCAAAAAGAAATCACAGGGAAATTACAAATTACTTTTAGGTACATGAAAATGAAAACATCACATACCAAAACCTACAGAATGAAGCAAAAACACTGCTTAAAAAGAAATTTATAGTGGTAGGTTGCATTAAAAAAGAAAAAGGTCTCAAATTAACCTAACTTTTCACCTTAAGAAATTAAAAAATAAATAGAGAATTAAACTTAAAGCAAGCAGAAGAAAGGAAGTGATAAAGATTACAGTGAAAATAAGTGAAATACAAAGTAGGAAACAATAAAGAAAATCGACGAAGCCAAAAGTTTGTTCTTTGTAATGATCAACAAAATTGGCAAAATTTTAGATAGACTGACCAAAAAACTGAAGACACAAATTATTGAAATCAAGAATGAAAGAGGAGACATACTACTGACAAAGAGTGGAGGAAAATTTATAAGGAAACACTATAAACAACTCTATGCCAATAACTGAGATAACCTAGATGAAAAAAGGCAAAACCTTCGAAAGTCACTAACTACCAAAACTTACTCAAGAAGAAATAGAAAATATGAATAGGCTACCAATAAGGAGATTTAGTTAATAAACAACAAAATGCCAGAAAAGTATAGCTTAACTTATGAATTCTACCAAATTGCTTACAGGTGCAAACGTCATCAACAAATTACTAGAAAACTGAATCTGCTAGCATTTAAAAAGGATTATACACCATGACTATGTGGAATTTATCTCAGGAGTGCGCGATTGTTTAAACATATGTAAATCTATCAGGTAACACAATATACTAACAGAGAAATAAAGGGAAAAAAATCCACATGATCATCTCAATAGATTGGAAAATATTCAAGAAACAAGGAAGAGAAGAAAACTGTCTCAATTTGATAAAAGGCATGTATCAAAACTTCATAGCTAATATCATATTTAATGGTGAAAGACTGAAAGCTTTCCTTTTAAGATTAAAAACAAGACAAAAATGTCCTTTCTTGTCACTTCTATTCAGCATTGTACTGGAGGTTCTGGACAGGGCAATTAGGCAAGAAAAAGAAATAAAAGGCATCCAGATTTTTAAAAAGAAGATGTAAAACTAATTCTATTTGCAGGTAACATGATCTTACATATAAAAATCTCTAAAGAATCCACACACACACAAAAAAAGTTATTTAAGCTAATGAGTTGAGAAATGTTGTAGGATAAAAGACCAATTAGTATAAAGAAATCGGTTTTATTGTATTTCTATAAACAACAATCCAAAAATGAAATTAAGAAAACAATTCCATTTACAATAGCATCATAAAGAATTAAACACCTAGGAATAAATATATTTAACCAAAGAAATGCAAGACTTGTATGTGGAAAGCTACAAAACATTGCTAAAAGAAATTAATGTAAAGATATTCTGTATTCACAGATTGGAAGACTTAATATTATTAAGACAGCAATTCATTCTCACTGATCTACGAACTGAAAGTAATATCTATCAAATATCAACAGACTTTTTATAGGCATAGATAAGCAGATCCTAAAATTCATATGGAATTACAAAGGACCCAGACTGCCAAAACAATCTTAAAAAGAAAAGCAAAGTTGAAGGACTGACACTTCCCAATTTCAAAACCTACTATAAATTTACAGTAATCAAACCAGTATGG
>NW_011891537.1:0-939 GCF_000151845.1 Pteropus vampyrus
TTGGCATGACATTGCAGCTCTGGAGAATTTCAACCTGTCGAAAAAGCCTCCCCTGCTCGCTTTCTGGGGCCTGAAATTCAGCAGTTCTGAGCGCACGGCATTGTTTCTCCTTCCCATTGCCCTAGTAGCTACGGACTTGGACTTGGACCGAGATGCTAAGTCCAGTTCCGCCACGGACTTGCTCCATGACCTTGAGCGACATGCTTCTCTGACCTGTCCGTGCGTCCTGGGCAGCGGTCCTTCCCCCAGAGGCCTCTGGGAGGGTGACGGGACGTAACACCCACAGAGCACTCGGCTTTGTTAACAGCACGGCGTCGGTGCCGCTGCCACGCTAGCCATCCTTTCCCTGACGTTGGGTCACTGCCGCTGTCAGAACGTGGGCAGCCCTGTCGGAGAGACACTCTGGGCTTGGAGGCATTTGTGCGCGTGGCCCCAGAAGGCAGGTGAGGCGACGGGGCCCAACACTGCACTGGGCTGTGCTCGTCGCAGGTGGAGTGACGGCCGAGCCCACGTGTCCTGTGCCGTCCCCAGAGCAGGGCTAGGGTGACGTGTGCAGAGAGGGATCTTCTCTGTGTCACGGGAACGCGCTGCCACCAGGGCGTGGCCCCGGAGTCCCCCCTCCCTCCAGGGCACCGAGACCCGCTGCTCGCCGTTTTCTGTTTTCACATTTGCAAGCGTGGGGCAGGTGTTACGAATTCCCCAGAAGGTGCTGCTCTCCGTTCCGTCTGAGCAAGGTGGGAATGGACAGATACTTCCACGTCAGGCCTGTTCTTTTCCAGACGAACAGCTTTTTTTCTTCTATTGCACTTTTTGAAAGATGATCCTGTGACTCTCGGTAGACGCGGGACGTGGTCAGTGTTTGCTTTTTTTTTTGGCACATATCGGTAGACGACGAATAGTGTAATTTTGTGATGTGAGCCCCTCCTACTGTCTCTTTCT
>NW_011891537.1:2965-4727 GCF_000151845.1 Pteropus vampyrus
CGGCTGCTGGTCGGGAGTCTGTAGCCCGCTTGTGACTGAGGCCTTAACCCTGGCCTTCCGTGCACAGGCCCCCAGCACAGGTACAAATCCACGGCTCCGGACTCCTCAGGTGTCTCCTCTTTGGAACTTCAGCCAGGCAGCCGGTCTTCGGGCTCATTTAGGTGCCCAGGACGGGAGTTTAAAACGTAGAAGCGTTTTCATGCTGTGCCGTCGGGGACGAGGGCAGGAGGGCTGGTGAGTCGCGGCCTGCGCGGTGGCGTGGGGTCCTTTCGATGCGGGCTTGCGGAGGTAGGCAGCTGAGCATTCACAGGAGAGCCGGCTCTGGGTTCCTTCCCTGTTGCTGGTTTTGGTGAACTGCCATGAAGTCGATTCATCTTTTCCCCGGGTGTGTAGCTTATGGAGAGAGAGGTGGCACCACGCCGAGGCGCTCACCGAATGAACCGGTACACTGCCCGCGTGGGGGCCGCTTCCCGCAGCCACTGCTCTTCTGCATAGGCTGTGCCGCAGAAAGAACAGTCTAGAACAGTCTAGAATGGGTCCTGCCACGCGGACCGCTGCTTTGAACGGAAGCAGGCAGTGTGGACGATGCGGGTGCGTGCGGGCGACGGGGTGGCATGGAGTTAAAGTCCCTGAACGCTGCAGCCTGTGACAGGTGCTCACAGCACACACCGAGTGGCAGAGTTTGTCATCCCTAAGTGGTGCCGCAGGCTCGATTTACCCCAGAAAACTTCCAGCTGTCTGGAAAAGGCGAACAGAACGGGGCGTGTGGAGTCTCGTGGTCTGGTCGAGCCTTCCCTTTCGGAAGTGACAGGGACCCCGCCACTTCTCCGACGGGCACGGACAGTGCACGCAGACGTGAACGGACGGCGGACCGCGTGCACCGAGCTGCGTCCACACCAGTGTGTTTCGATCTCACCGCACGGTTTGCATTCGTGGGGGGTGTGAAGGTCAGTTTTGGGAGAGCGACAGTCGCTTCCTTGGGTCCGGTAATGGACGCAGACAGGAGCGTCCACCCACCTGCCACCTCCCAGACTGGCCACGTGTGTGCGCGTCCTGCGATTTGTGCCGTGGACTTCAAACCAGCTGCAGTTCGGAGCTGAGCAACGGCCGTGAACGGAGCAGCCACGTGACTAGCAGTCGGGGGTCAGGTGCCTGAAACGCAGCAGACATTTGCGCGTGAGACATTTAAGCGAGCGCGTGCCACGCCAGGGCTTTGAAGCCTCTGTGTCTCGGTTCCAGAAGTCGAGCTTTGCCGCGTCGTTTCAGATGCCAGAACAGCTGCTGGAGAAGGAGAGAAGCAGTGTCGACAGCTGCGGCAGCTCCGAGCGACGCGCTTGAGCCCTGCGGGATGGCAGTGCTGAGGGACGTCGGGTTTGCCGCCGCAGGCAGGACATGGCGGCTTCGTCTGCAGGTGGCCGGTCCTGTGCCCTGTGCACCTGGGTGCGTGGCCTGGGGCGGAGCCGGCGGCCTAGTGGCTGCATCTTTTGTTTTCCGTGCTTGGGCCGGGGCCCCCTGTGCGCGAGGTTTCGTCTGCTGTGTGCAGGACCACTGTGTGCTCAGCCCAGAGCCGCCGCCCGCCCGTCTAACCGCCTTTGAGCAAACAGGACCCCGCTTTGTCCCTCCCTTGCTCCGTGCCACCTGCCCTTTCCGGTTCTGATGACTAGATCCGCGGTCTACGACCTCGCCATTCTGCCCAGAACGCTGAACTGCCAGCACTTGGACGTGTGTCACGTTGCCTAGCGACCCAGAAGCATGTCCCAGG
>NW_011891537.1:6510-7144 GCF_000151845.1 Pteropus vampyrus
TTGGATGTTAAACTACAGATTGAAGAAGCCAGCCCTGCCTCACGAAGGTGGCCGGCACTATGCAGGACGCGTCACGAGGCCTCAGGGCCTTTGTCACCATGCCCGTCGCTTATCTCGAGAAATGAGGGAAGGAGAGTCGGGCCCGCCACGCGGGGACGTGTCTGCCCTGGCGACACCGGGCGGCCTCAGCACAGGTCGTCGGGGCGACCTCGGTGTTCCACAGAGAGGAGCACGCACGTGCTGGGTGTGGGGCGCCGCCGCTGGGCCTGCCAAGTTCACGCGTGCACGTGGCACCGGAGCCACCGCTGGCTTCTCTGCGTCCGTGTGGCTTCAGCAAAGCAGCAGCTTCCGTCACGTTCAATTCACAGTCACTAGGATCGTATGGGTCTCCTGGTTTTGTTTGGTTTTCATTCGTAAATCTGGTTTGGTTTTATTGCGTAAACACTGCAGATCAGGGGGTTTGTAATCAGTCACGTCGCACTGGCCTGCGTTTGGATAATGGGAGGGCGGTAATGTAGTCAATGCTGCAGGTCAGGTAGAACTTTATGGTTTTCGTTGTTATTGTCTTTACTGAGACTGTTTTAGAGCAGTTTTAGGTTCACGGTACAGAGACTTTGCAGACACCGGCCGCCCC
>NW_011891537.1:7194-7531 GCF_000151845.1 Pteropus vampyrus
CGTGGCACCGGAGCCACCGCTGGCTTCTCTGCGTCCGTGTGGCTTCAGCAAAGCAGCAGCTTCCGTCACGTTCAATTCACAGTCAGTAGGATCGTATGGGTCTCCTGGTTTCGTTTGCTTTTCATTCGCAAATCTGGTTTGGTTTTATTGCGTAAACACTGCAGATCAAGGGGTTTGTAATCAGTCACGTCGCACTGGCCTGCGTTTGGATAATGGGAGGGCGGTAATGTAGGTCAATGCTGCAGGTCAGGTAGAACTTTATTGTTTTCGTTGTTATTGTCTTTACTGAGACTGTTTTAGAGCAGTTTTAGGTTCACGGTACAAAGACTTTGCAGAC
>NW_011891538.1:0-1025 GCF_000151845.1 Pteropus vampyrus
AAGACATTACAAAAAACAAACAAACAAAACAAACAAACAAATAAAAAATAAAAAACTATAGGCCAATATCTCTTATAAACATTGATGCAAAAAATCCTCAATAGAATATTAGCAAACAGAATTCAGCAATACATTAAAAATATCATACACCATGATCAAGTGGAATTTCTTCCTGGAATGCATGGTTGGTCCGATATCCGCAAATCAATTTATGTGATACACTACATTAACATATCGAAAGATAAAAACCATATGATCATATCAATAGATGCAGAAAAAGCATTCTACAAAATCCAGCATTGATTTATGATAAAAACTCTCAGTAAAGTGGGAATAGAGGGAATATACCTCAACATAATAAAGGCCATATATGACAAACTTACAGCTAAACATCATACTCAATGGGGAAAGGCTGAAAGCATTTTCCTTAAGATCAGGAAAAAGACTAGGATGCCTACTTTCGCCACTCCTCTTCAACATTGGATTGGAAATCTTAGCTACAGCAATAAGACAAGAAAGAGAAATAAAAGGCATCTGAATTGGAAAGGAAGAAGTAATACTCTCGTTACATGCCAATGAAATGACACTATATATCGAGAATCCTAAAGATTCCACCAAAAATCTGTTAGAGCTGATCAATGAATTCAGTAAAGTAGCAGGTTACAAAATAAATATTCAGAAGTCAATGGCATCATTTTTATACACTGATGATGAAGTTTCAGAAAGAGAAATTAAGAAAACAATCCCTTTTACATTTGTGTCAAAAACTATAAAAAACCTGGGAATCGAATAAACCAAAATGGTAGAGGACCTGTTTTCAGAAAATTATGTCATTGAATAAAGAAATTGAAGAAGATACAAATAAATAGAAGTACATTCTGTGTTCATGGGTAGGAAGAATCCACATTGTTAAAATGGCCAAAGCAATCTATAGATTCAATGCAATCCCTATCAAAATACCCATGGCATTTTTCAGAGAGCTAGAACAAATAATCCTAAAATTTATATAGAGCCATAAAAAACCT
>NW_011891538.1:1075-1484 GCF_000151845.1 Pteropus vampyrus
CTAGAACAAATAATCCTAAAATTTATATAGAGCCATAAAAAACCTCGAATAGCCATGGCAATCTTGAGAAAAAAGAATAAAATTGGAGGTATCACACTACCTGATATCAAACTATACTAAAAGCCTACAGTAATTAAAATAGCATGGTACTGGCATAAATACAGACATGTTGATCAATGGAACAGAATAGAGAGCCCACACCTATACGCACACTTAATATATGACAAAGGAGGTAAGAATATACAACGGGGTAAAGACAGATACATGCAAAAAAAAAAAGAAAGAAAGAAAGAAAGAAGCTGGACCACCTTCTCACACCATATACAAGGATAGACTCAAAATGGATTAAAGACTTCAATATAAGACCCAAAACCATAAAACTTCTAGAAGAAAACATAGGCAGTAAACT
>NW_011891538.1:1534-2297 GCF_000151845.1 Pteropus vampyrus
CATATACAAGGATAGACTCAAAATGGATTAAAGACTTCAATATAAGACCCAAAACCATAAAACTTCTAGAAGAAAACATAGGCAGTAAACTCTCTCATATTATTAACAGGAATTTCTTTACAGATATATCTCCTTGGGTAAGGGAAACAAAAGAAAAAATAAACAAGTGAGACTACATCAAACTAAAAAGTTTTTGTACAGCAAAGGAAACCATCAACAAAACAACAAGACAAATGACTGTTTGGGAGAAGATATTCACTAATAATACATCTGATAAGGGGTTAATATCCAAAATTTATAAAGAACTTATACAACTCAACAACAAAACAACAAACAATCCAATAAAAAAATGGGCAGAAGACCTGAACAGATACTTCTTCAAAGAGGAAATTCAGATGGCTAATAGACAAGAAAAGATGCTCAAGGTCGCTAACCATCAGAGAAATACAAATTAAAACCACAATGAGATATCCCCTTACACTTGTCAGAATGGCTATCATCAATAAATCAAAAAACAGCAAGTGTTGGCAAGGATGTGGAGAAAAGGGAATCCTCATACATTGTTGGAGGGATTGCAAATTGGTACAGCTGCTATGGAAAACAGTCCAGCGGTTTCTCAAAAAATTAAAAATGGACATACCTTTTGACCCAGCAATTGCACTTCTGGATACTTATCCAAAGAAAACCAAAACAGTAATTCGTAAAGATCTATGCACTCCAATATTCATGGCAGTACAATTTACAATAGCCAAGATATGGAAGC
>NW_011891539.1:0-2167 GCF_000151845.1 Pteropus vampyrus
TCAAGATGAAATTCTTCTCCTGGGAATTACAGGGTAAAATAATCTCGGATTGCTAGAATAAATTATTCTTCCCAGAGGCAGAGAAAGAAGCTCTTAGAATAGAAGAAATAGAATAGTAGACAAAGCATATAGATTTGTAAGGTCGTCTAAAGAGAAGACTCAATGAATGTTTTGGGTCATGGTGAAATAAATACATCATTTGTCCTCTCCATGTGTAGCATGGATTGCTGAGTTTTAAGAGGCACTTGGAATGGGTTGTTTCAAAGTTTCAGAATAACTGTAAGGAATTAACTGAGAGCATAGCGTATCTTTGGGTTTCGTGTTAGTGGGCCTGTGGACGGAGAATGCAGTGCATAGAGTTGATTTTATTGCCTTACTGATTTGATGGAGAGGTGGGTACAGAGTCTCATTAGTGTCTGTGGCTAACAGATGTTATACAAGCTCTCTGCAGCGTCAGGCACAGATGGGCTGGGTATGTAGCTGCCAGTGAGACATAGATGGACTTTGTCTCGAAGACTATTCTCATCGACTAGAGAGGTGCAGTGGGCCAACAAAGGCCAGAAGCTATCGAAAATAAAAAGGTCGAAGTTTAACACTGGAAAGAATTAAATTCAACAAATGTTTCTTGAGCCCATGCTAAAGGTTAGTTAGGCACCATGTGTGGCATGTTTTCATACTCTTCATAATTTACAGGTAGGTGTGCAAGTAACTGTAATACATAAAAGATGTATTAGACCCAGACGCTGGAGTGTTTTGAACTGTTCTAAGAGCTTTGTTCTGTGTACAAAGAGAGTCCACAGAGACTTTCGGGCAGGATAATGATCTCATGGACACAGGGCAGCAGAATGCTGGTCGTCGTGGGCTGAGTAGGGGGTAATGGGGAGATGTTGGTCAAAGGGCACACAGTCAGTCCTGGGGACCCTACGCTCAGCATGGCGCCTACAGTGAACAATATCGTGTAACATGCTTCGAATTCACCAAGAGACTAGGTCTTCAGTGTTCTCATTACAGAAAAGAAACGGTAATTATATGAGGAGTCAGAGGTGTTAATTAATCCTAATGTGACAATCATTTTCCAAGATGTACATGGCATCAAATATTAACATTGCTTGTTAATATATCATTTGAACCTCAGAGTGACAAAATAAATGTTTCCTAACAATTAATTGCACAAACCTAGAAATTACATTAGGGTTTTTAGCAGCAACATACCATGATGCTCAGGTTCTCACCTGAGAGTTTGGCCAGGTGCAAATGCAATCACAGACCGTTTTAGAGCAATACTTACGGCCAGATATACTTTATATGATCATTTCTACTGACTTTGGAATTGAAGTTGTCATACGAAATGGTTGTGGTTATGCGAATTGAAAGAATTGTGTGAAATGAAGGAAAAGAAATAACCTAAGCCGTATTTGAAGAATAGGGTGTACTCTTTTATAATACCCACCTTATAGCAGGTTTATAATTTGAATGTAAAAATCAGAGCTGGCTGTCTTTATGTGCTGTTTATTCAAATTTTAAGGGAGAGAATACTATTCTCAAATGTATCATGAAATGACATTAAATTCCCACCCACCAGCCTGTGTTGATTGAATAGTCATAAATACTCAAGTGCAGCCTCTTGGAAATGAAACAGAAATGAAGATACATATACAATAGGCTTATTCTTGGTAGATAAGTTAGAGAAAAATAAACTTATTTTTCTAGGTAACTTAGAGAATTTCTAATGCAATATTAACAAAGCCAGGAAGGTTAAACCTGTAGTCTTAAGAGCTTTAAGAATAGTCTTGTTCTCACATCTGGCCGGTAGTAAAAAACAAAAACAAAAACAAAAACAAAACAAAAACCCAACAAAACAAATGAAAAGAAGTATTTAGTACTTTATCCCATTAATGGGATGATGGATACAAAACTGTTACTTGCAATTTCCCCCCCATTTAAACGGCGATAGTATTTTATTTCTCATATTTCAGGACAGGTTAGTTGGGAAACCTCTTAATTGTTTTTCTTAGATGTATCCCTTTCTTTCCACACTTGTTTTCACCATTCGAGCTGGGCGTTTTTTCAAGTTTAAATAATTTTAATGGATTACTGGACGTTCTTCCATTTTCAATGTATTCTAGATGATTCTTGTTTTAGTTTTTATAACACAAATACTATATAT
>NW_011891539.1:3040-7811 GCF_000151845.1 Pteropus vampyrus
CCCCGCCCCCGTCCCTTCGGTCTCATTTCCCCCCCAGCCCTCCCTTTGAGGTTCGAACTTGCAAAAAGGCGTGGTCTCCTTTCAAAGTCCCGAATTGGGGACCCGCACTCCGCTCCCTCCCACCAGTACCTTCTTCTGAATTTGCATTTTCTTCCTTGTACTTAAAAAAAGAAGCACGTACATATATATGTACATATATATATATGTACGTATATATATATATACATACACACGTATATATATATATATACGTACATATATATATATGTACATATATATATGTTTTTAATTTAAAAAATGGTCCTTGCCCGCTACTCGACCTGCACAAATCGGTGTGACAGGTGCATGTCACTGAGCCGTCCGCCCCCTCCGGAAGACTGTTTGCCAGGCGAGCCCCACAGGCCTGGTTCCTGGCCAGCGTCAGAGGACGGAGAATAAACTGGAGGAAATCGAAGTGGCCACAGAGGACGACAGCCGACACACGGGAAGGACAGTCCTCCCGCGTGCGTTGGGCGTCCAAGATGCGAGTTGATTACATGGGAACGTTCGAGAATTCTGAAGTACAACTTCCTGTTTTCCTTCCAAAGGGCCGAAGAGAAGGTTGCAGGGGGATCGTGAGAGCTGCACCCCGAATTCAGTGCAGCGGTGGAGAAAAGGCACACACACCAGTGGCCGCGGATAGCGTCGGGAATAACTGTTTTTAGAACAAGTCACTCGCAGAGTGGAGGGCGCTTCGCTGAGGGGACTTGGCCCGCAGTTCTCGTCTGAGGGCGCGCGCCGCGGGTGGAGACCGCACAGACCTTCCAGCGTGGAGGAGGCGGGGGGACCGTGCCCTTGATAGTTGCGTGAGCTGCGTCGAGCACTTCGCGAAGCACGGGCTCCGTCGCTGGTTGAGGGGCTGGGCAGGTTGCACGGTACAGGCCCAGCTGACAGGCCCCCCTGGGCCCTGCCGCCTCTTCCCGCCTGACGCTGCTGTTCGGTCCAAGCCGGTACGCCTTCTGCGGGTGGCTTTGGACCCTGTGTCGGCACGTGACCACGTGCCCGGCTGATGGTTTGAGTCATAACCATCTTCCGTTTTCCCACAGAATTAGCCGAGTATTAAACTAATTGAAAGGGAGCACCCCCTTCCTCCCCCTCCCCACCCCCACAATAAAAGAGGAGGGGCGCCTGCGATTTTTCGAGTTGAATTCTGGTTGTTCGAGGCATTTCGGGCGATGGTGATTTTACTCTCTCTCTCTCGAATGGTGTCTAACATTGCCCTGCATTCGCTTCTTCCCGACCAGGAAATAGCGAATGAAAAGGATTCACGAATGCCTAACAGATTAGTTGTGTTAAAAGACACACCGAGGCCTATTTACAATTGCGAGACCCATTTGAATACAGCTCGAATTGGGCAGGATCCAGCGGGCGGACAGGCACGGGGCGAGGGGGCGTGGGAGCGGGCGCGGCACTGGCAGGAGCCGGGCGCTTAGCGTGGTGGCTTCTCTGCGGCGGTGGCGGGAGGTCTCCCAGGCACGTCACCCGCTGCTGCCCGCCAGGCGACTGCTGACTGGCCGATTCACGGTTCTAAATTTAAGAGTCTAAACGTGATTAGGTCTCGGTTTGGTGACGTGGGTGACACAAGCGACTCCGTTTCGGGCCTGTTGCCTTGGTCTCGACAACTCCTGCCTTTGCATCAGACAGTCGGCCTAACTGAGAAACGTCATCGCAATTCTCGACGTGAGCGCCGCTCCCAGCCACCGCTCTGCATTTCTTGTCGTTTCTGCTCATCCTCGTGTGGGGTTCACAGGCAGGATGTGGGGTTCCCATCCTTTAAGTCGGTCATCCTCTGTTCCTTTTGTGACCGCCTCGTCTTTGGGAGATCAGTGCTTCATGGTTAGTGGCTGTGAACATGCATTTAAAGCTTTCAGGAGGACGCGGACCACCGGGGGGCCTCTGATTATCATAAGCACGATAATTCCCGGTGTCTGGCGCGCACGTGCAGCCAGGGTCCTGCAGACCCAAACCGGTCAGAATCAGACACGTCAGAGAGAGCCCACGGGGATCACCTCTCAAACCCGCTGGCTGGGCCAGTGGTCTCGAGAGGCCGAGTCTCAGTGGCGGGGGAGGGTCTCCTTCGGGTGCCAGAATTGTCACAAGCAATTCTGAGGCGTGGCAAGCATTTTGAGAGTTTATCTGAGCGAAAATCGATTTGAACGGGCGGCACCCAATCGGCAGATGGGAAGGAGGTCCAGAGAGCCACGCAGAAGGCTTTTCTGGGCAGGAAGGAGGGAGCGGGAACAGGAAGTCACAATGGCACAAAGCGGGTCATTATCGCAAGGCCACTTTCTCCCGGGGGCTGGCCGGGGTCTCTCGTGCAGGCAGGTGCCCTGACCAGGTGATTATCAGCTGGTCCAGATTCCGTTTCGTGCAGAGCTGAAACTGTAATGAAGTCACGTCTCGGTTTGGGGACGTGGGCTTCGCATAAGCAACTCCATTTGGGCCTTGTTGTCCTATTTTCAGTGGGGCTGGGTTTTTATTTCTTTGTAGAGGAATCTGAAGTTGCAAACTTGAGCGGCCGCCGTGAAGAGGTGACGAGCTCTGTCGGTTACACAGAGGTGTGAGAACAAGCCTGTGCCGCTTGTCCCCACGCCCGCACTGTTTCTCTCGTCGGTTCGGCTGCGGTCGATGGCGTCGGAGGCACACCAGGAGTCAGGGGATCTGGCTTCGCGCTCAGACCCGGGCCCGTGACAGCTTTTCGACCAGCAGCCACTTACTCCCTTGAATCAATTTTACTCCCTCGTAGGCTTGTTATGAAGATTAAATACGACGATTAATGAGATCAAAGTGACTTAAATGTTTGATCTATCAAGAAGTGAGACATCTCCGCCGAAGGCAAGAAATTTTAACAGTGAAGTCCTAGTTTTTTTTTAGCATATTTCTATATGAAAAATTTACTTTTGGAGCAAATGTTTTCTTCTCAGTAGATTGCCATCTTTTCAGTTAGGTAAAAAGTGTATCTTTCTAAAACTAGATATTTCTTTCTTTCCTCCCCTCCTTTCCCTCCCTCCTTCTTTCTCTTCCGTTTTTTGTTTTTTTTGTTTTTTTTTTTTTGTGAGGCGTGTGTACAAAGGCTTTTGTGTCCTCGTAAAAAAGACATTGGTTCAAAGACTAAAAGATAAGTTATTTTTACAATTTGGTTATTACACTTATTCATTTATTCCACTTCTCATTGATTTTTAATTTAAAAATTAAAATAGAAATTTCAATTTTAATACATTCTAAACATAATAGAAATTAATACAACAGACATCTGATCTAGATTTTAACAAAATTTTTGAATATATTTGCTCTAGATGTTTTTATCAAAAGATGCAAAATGTTATAGTGACAGCCAGAATCACAGATGTACTTCTCATTGTTGCCTTCCACTTCCTAGTTACTAAAGCAATTCTGTGTCCTTTCCATGCAAGATTTTCAACTTAATAACAAATGCATGTCTCCATAAGCAAATTAAATTACTGTCTCTGTTTTGAAAATTTGTAAATGTTTATCTTGCTGTATTTACTATTCTTCAATTTGCTTTTTCTCTCTGAATATTAGACTTGTTCAAACTTTTGCATCTAGTTTACTAACGTTGACTCTGATACAGTATTCAACTTTATGACCATTTCAAAATTGATGTAATATTTATTGATGGATTTGTTTAAAGGTTATCCGAGTTTCTGTAACAATAAATGTATGTATGGTTAATTTTCTGGTACTTAACGTACGTGTGTGGCAATCTCGCCGGGCCACGTGCATAGGCGTGGGGGTGGCTGGGCTGCAGTGGGTTCCTATGTCCACCCGAACTGGACACTCCCACCTGCCTTGTAAAAGGCTGAGCTGCCCACAGGTGCCGGCCGTCTGCAGGTGCTGCTGTAACCCCTAACCCCCGGCAAGGTGTGGTGTTAGTCAGCCTGGAACGTTCGTCGAACTTGTCACTGTGGTTTAATTTGGGTTTCCTTAATTACTCATAATTTAGTAGTAATTTGACCATACTTCCATATTTATATTGGCTACTCAGATTTCAGTCTTTCGTGACTCGTCTATTTGTCTTCTTTGCTCATTTTTTCGTGAATTGTCTATTTGTATTCTTTTGCTCATGTTTAAAAATATTTACAGGAATTTTAGTTTTCTCTATATTAATCTTTTGTCAGTTGTGTGCATTATAAGTATCTTCTCCCTGTCTGATTTACTGTATTTTGCTTATGATGCTTCTAGTGTATTTTATAATACAGATTTCTTTTTAACTTGCATGTCACTGAAATTTTTCTTTTTAATTTGCATGTCGCTGAGTTTTTTCTTCATAATCTGCTGTTTTGCTTCTGTGTCTCACGTAAGCATTCCGTTCCTTCCTTGATGTCATAAATACGTTTTCCTATACTTTGTTCTAGCGGTCATCAGAGGTTTCCCCCTTCACACGTTTAACGACATAGGGTGCCACGTTATGTATGTGACGAAGAGGGAATCTGAATGAGGAAGGCGAGGTTAGCTGTTCAACGAAAAGCCCCCGAATCTCAGTGGTCTAACCCAATAAAAATGTTTCTCTTTTGAGTTTGTCTGAAATGGCTCCTTCTGATAGGCACTTGTCCGTCTCCTAAGACTTGCCTCGGAGGCCTGGGCTCCTTCTGCACCACGGCTGGTCACACTTGGCTTCGAGGTGGCCAGAGGCGCGGGAAGCCGTGGCGACTGCAGGGCAGGTCAGGCGGGAAGCGGGTGCGTTGATTCTGCCCACCTTCCATCGGCCCGA
>NW_011891539.1:9500-11988 GCF_000151845.1 Pteropus vampyrus
CGCCGCCGTCGGCACCCCTCTAACGCGAGCGCGCGCTGCGCCAGGGCGTGCGCCGTCCCCGAGGGAGACAGACGTGGTCCCTGTTCTGATGCGGCTCGTGACTCAGGGAGGGAGAGACAGACGGCGATGCGGACACACACGCCCACACCCTCACACCCCACACGCCTGCATCCCCTACACCCGCGCACACACCCACACACACACACACACCCAACACCCACCCTCACACTCCATACACCTACATCCCCTACACCCACACACACCCACACACCCCTACATCCCCTACACCCACACACACCCACACACCCGCACCCCACACACCTACACCCCCCCATACCACACACGCCTACATCCCCTACACCCGCACACACACCCACACACCCGCACGACTGTGAAGGGAAAGAACGGGGTGCAGTAGACCAGGTACTGGGGCAGAGGGAACCTTCTCGGGAAGGACTCGTGTGGAGTGGAGGGCGGGTCTTGGGGAGAGGCGTGGTGACGCTGAGGCGTTGGGAGGGATGCGGAAACACAGAGCATCCCAGTGACTGACGCCTCCTGGTTCAAGGGTAGAGACAGAGAGAAAACCAGCTCCTGAGGAGGTGGAAGACGTGACAGGAGCCAGGTGATGCAGGACCATAAAAACCAGCAGCGTGAGATCCCTTTAGAGCAGCCCTAGTGAGAACAGGTGGAGGCCCCAAAAGCAGAGTGGGCTAAGTCCTGTGGCTCGATGGTACTGGGTGGCGGCTTGGCTTGAGCAGGTGGAGGTGACAGCAAAGAAGAGTAGACAGGCGTTAATGGACAAAGCGACTCGGCATATCACTGAACATGGAGGTTGGGGGGAGGTGTCAGCTGGCTCAGAGAAAGTGTCCCTGTCCCACAACGGAGCAGAGTGAAGATAAAGCTGAATAATCAGAGCTTTATGAATGAAAGCTGTTTACTGCAAAGCTATCCACTCAAAGAATAATGACCTTCTTGCTGAAATCAGGAAATAGAAAACAGTTCTTTTTCTTACTGAGATTTCACGTAAGCAGGAAACGTTTGAATTGACTATAAGGAGATATCAAAAAGCCCCAGCCAATTCTGACACTTTCCACAACAGCAAAATTCTATTCTCTGCTGACATTTCTATTTTGAGATCTAATTAATTATAAACATAGATAGCAGATTGAGCTTACATTCGGCAGCTTAAGAAATAAAATATGACAGGCGGAATAGGACGCTGCAATGATAATTTACCTCTCAAAGTACATGGAGAATGAAAGGCAAGTGATTTCCGTCCTAGGAGAGTATGAAGCACTGTTCGGAAGCAAACCGTTTCGAACTTTCATCTAAAGTAAAGATACATTCGGAAAATTTACAATGTATAATGCAGTATTTTATAGCGACGTAAGTGCCTAGAGAGTTTCTAAAAGAGCAGGTGAAGGCACGTGTAGACACCAAAGTGAGGGCCGTGCTGACCTCTGGGGGACGCGGAAAAGGATGGGCTGCACCCATTTACATCCCGCCAAGATCGTGCCAGGGCTTCCTGTTTTCCACATCCTTGCCAACACTTGTTAGCTCTTAGCTTTTTGAAGATAGCCATTCTGATGAGTGTGAGGTGATATCTCATTATGCTTGAATGTGTCTTGAACGGAATTCCTTATTTTTAATATAGTCTAATTTATCCCATATGGTTAGTACTTTCTGTGTCCTGTATAAGAAATTTTTACTTACATCACGATTATAATGATACCGCATCTTAACTCATTCATTTTATTTATAGCTCTCCTTAATACCATTATTTAACAAATAGTTTGACAAATGGTTACTCAATGATCCACTAGCTTCCCGACCCCCTAAAAAAAGAGGAGGGAGAAGAAGCCTTAGAAGTTCCTTGCTAGGAAACTAGCGTTTGGATAGAAGGTTTCAAGATGCTTCAATGCAGTAGATTTGGTCCTGTCCTTTGCTATTTGTCCAGGGCAGGGACAGATGACAGAGCCCACAAAGCTCCTCTGCACTGTGCGGAAGGCGGCAAACGTCTCCTTGACCCTCATTCACTCTGAAAGTGCAACTGGAATGAATGGGCGTCACTTTGAAGGAGAGTCGTCGGTAGATGTGAAATGCATCTTGATGGGATTCTGGATTATACATTTTGGTTTAAATATCTTTTTATCTCATTTTAAGACTTAGAAAAACTTTTATAAGAAGTATTAGAATTGTGGTACAAGATGGCTGACCCAACAGGAGGGTTTATGTCTTTTGCTTTTCTAAAGTTTTAATATTTTGGAAATCAATAATGTGCATTGCAATGCTTACGACTGGAATTGGAATCTGAAACATGTAAAACAGAAGAGAAGAAACTGAAAACAAACCCAACTTTTTGAGCAACCCACAATGCGTAGCGGTGAGAGAGAGGCCGTCCGCATCAGTGAGTTTTCCCAGAGGAACCTCAGCTCAGCCCCCAGAGCAGAGGAGGCAGCTGCAGAGCCACAGGAAGCCACTCAGAAGA
>NW_011891540.1:0-3645 GCF_000151845.1 Pteropus vampyrus
AAAAAAAAAAGAAAAGAAAACTCTGCTCCAAGAGAAAGTAAATGGCATTTGGGTAATTTTCAGTAGGTCTTGCCAAAGTGGCTGCCACATGCCTGCTGGATAATTTCATTCTTCTAATTAAAGTCGAAACCCCACTGTGATAATTAAAGCTTTTATAAAAATCTCAGAGTCCATCTGTATGCCCCAAGGGATATAGGAAATCAGCCACAAATTCAATAAAATAAAATAGCTATGAAAAGGTTAACTTTCTAAGGAATTACTGGGTAATATAGTCCTGTGGTCTTTTACACAAAATCTAAAAACAAGACTAATCTATCTTGAGCATGCCTGAAGCACAAAGCTTACAATATCACTCAAACCTTCAAGACACTCTTATAAAGACCCTTACTCAAAATATTTGGCACCCTATTAAATGAGATACCCTGGTTTAAAAAGACAAAGTACCTTAAGAACATACAGATTTAAGATTTGCCTTCATTTCATTTCAAGTTTTAGATTTAACTGATTCTTAAATTCTAGAACTCACAATTGGGATATGCAGTTAATGATATCTGTGTTACAGCCATTTACCAAATGTTTACACAAAGTAAATGCTTTGAGGCAATATTAATGTGTCTTCATCTAATGTCAAAAACAAAAACCATTCTATTTCTTGAAATGGTCGAATGCAAAAATGTATATTTACAAATATCTTAGAGAAACACTTTAAAACCAAAAAATTCCATTTCTCAAAAATCCTTAACTTGTATTATATAATGTATTATATTTCCAATCTAATTTTTATAATATAAATTAGTTTATATTGTTACTTTTTAACTCATAGTACTTATCTTACAAGAAATCTAAATCCCTGTGGGGCCTAGTGTTTATTTCTAGAGATTCAAGCTAGCTGGTATCATTTCATTTCATTCAATTTCAGTTTTCTCCCAGTCTCTCATTCTCTCAAATACCTGTAAAAGAACTGTCAGCATAGACTGTGGACAGGTGAAGAATTGTCAGAGTCTAGAAATCTCTAACTGAACTTTAGCCAAAGGCATGACTCGGGTGGAGTACGGATTATTACTATGGAAGCTGGTATGAAAAGTGTTATCCACTAGACAGAACAGGACCAGAACATAGCTGCAATCTTCAATTAGGTCTTATCATGACAATACCCTTTTGTATGAACTGACTAAGGGCTCTTCATAACTTAGAATCCACAGTAGGTGAAGAACCAAGTGCTAGAATTCAGTGCTAAAGAGAAAAGTCAGGAAGCTACTTCATACTAGATCATTAAATTATTTTCAACTCTAGGCTGGGCAGTTTAAATCTAGGTCTGAGTAGTGTGACTACAAGTATTAGTTTGAAACTGAGCCTTCACCTATCAGATATATATGATCTGAGGAACTTTTTATTAAAAACCATAACAGTAATTTCATTTTATAGCTGGCATAAATAAACATCTCCTGTTCATTTTCAAATTTATTGGCACAATACTCTTGAAATATAAACATAAATAGAAGCCAAATAAGAAAAACATATTAACAGAGAGTTACTTTGGTTTAAAAACAAGTAGCTTGCAACAGGGCTTTGCAGAGCTTGGTTTAAAGAACACTAATCTAGTAATAGCTCTGATTTTACAAATGAAGAGATTTAGGGTTAAAGTTATACAACTGCAGAGCAGGCCTCAAATTCAGATCTTTATTCTCAAAATAGTGTTCTTCCTATTGGGCCACTATGGGCCAGAACAACCTGCTCATAAACTGTCATGATGTTTCTCCCATTCTCTCCTAACCAGAAATACTCACTTTTAGTATCATTATTTTTAATAGAAAACATATTTAGAATATTATCTCCATAAGGCCATTATTAATATGTACATATACTTATATGAGTTACCAGAGACATTTAACACAATGCTTCCAAAATGTTTACGAAACATTCTATAAAACACTATAATCTACCTTTTAAAAAATTTAAGCAACACAAAGCAAGTCTCCAATGACCATGCTCACTCTACCTACTTCACATTGCCCAGATCTCATCTCCTCCTCAGAAAAAGTAATTTTTAATTTTAGTATGTGCCCTTTCAAATGTTATCTCTCATTCTCAATCTTTCTCCACACACATATAAATATTCAAATATAATATATATTTGAGATTCGTTATTCATCTTAACTGAGGTATAATTTATATACAAAAATTTAAGTGTACAATTTTATGAGTTTTGACCAATATACAGTCATACGAGCACCACCGTAATCATAATAAACATTTCCACCACTCTAAAAAGTTTCATTGAGCACTTTACAATCAATCTCCTTCTCCTCCTCCTCATCTAAAACCCCAGGTAATTAAAAAAACTAATATGCTTTCTGTGGCTATCCTTTTGCCTTTTCTAGAATTTTATATAAATAAATTCATTCAATATATAATCTTGTGTGTCTGGCTTCTTTCACTTAGCAATAACACTTTAAAAATTCATCCACTTTGTTACATGTATCAGTTATTCATTCTTTTCTTTTTATTAATAAAAGATATCCTTTTATTGCTGAATAGTATCTTTAAATTATATTTATCTATGTATGGATGTATATTCATTTATCAAAAAATGTTAAGCACATACCTTGGCTAGGCAGGGTTCTAGATGATGAGGAAGGATACAGCAGCAAAAAAACAGACAAAAATACCTGCTCTTATGAATCATACATGCTAACAGAAGAGGTAAACACAAATTTAAAATATGAAGTATACCAGACAGTATTAAGTGCTAAAGAGAAAAGTCAGGCAGGGAAGAAGGGTAGGAAGCGTCAGAAAGGAGGGGGCTACAGTTGTAGGTGGAGCAGCCAAGGAAGCCCTCACTAAGAAGGTGACGAACACCTGAAGGAAATGAGAGCAACCCATGTGAATATCTGTGGGGAAAGCCCTCTAGGCAAAGTGAATAGCAAATCCAAAGGCCTCAATGCATTTCTGGCACTTCTTTGGAACACTAAGGAGGCCAGGGTAGCTGGAGATGAATGAAAGGGAGAGTTACAGGAGGTAAGATCAGAAAGACAACAGGCTGGAGATGAAGGTGATGTAGGGCTGTATGAGCCATTGGAAGGATTTTGGCTTTTACCCTTAAAGAGATGGAAAGCCAGCGGAAGTTGTTAAGGCAAGAAATGACATCATTTGACATATATTTTATACAATCATGGTCATTTGGGTTGTGTCGAGAATGAACTAAAAAGTTTAAAAAATAGAAAACTAGTCTACGGCCATGCCACCTTGAACAAGCCCGATCCTATCTGATCTCAGAAGCTAAACAGGGTCGGGCCTGGTTAGTACTTGGATGGGAGACCACCCAGGAAGACCAGGTGCTATAAGCGTAAAAAATAAAAAATAAGGGATTGTAAGCCGACAAGGTTCTTGCAATCTGTGAGGTCAATCAAGGGTGGCCTCACCTAAAAACATAATAATAATAAAAATTTTTTAAAAAAAGAAAGAAAACTAGCTGGAAGACCTGTAATTCTGGTTAAGACATGACAATGGCTTTGATTAGGGTGATAACTGTGAAACTGGCAAGAAATGGTTGGATTTTAGTTATATTTTGGAGGTAGAGCCAACAAGATTTGTGGTTGAATCAGGATGTAAAAGAATGAGAGGAATCAAAAATGACTTGGGTTT
>NW_011891540.1:4300-6556 GCF_000151845.1 Pteropus vampyrus
AACCTTAATAACCACTGTTCTGGGATATCACCTCTAATTTTTTCCTATCGTACATTAGTAGCATGGTAAATCTTAGGTGGCTGGGGACAATGTACTCTACAGAGAAGAAGAAAAAAATATATAGCAGGATGGGAAAAGGGTGGAGGGCCCAGTGGAGATTAAGGCAATAGGAGGAATGGAGGGAATCAGAGCAGGCACATTGAAATGCCCTCAAATATCCAGATAAGCATTTTAAAGATAAGCTGAAAGTTAGGAGTGCGATTCTCTGCCGAAAGTCACCAGACCTCTCCTGTATGGAAACCTGCCGTGACAAGCAGTCCGGTAGCCCAGACAAGTCCTGTTTCTAGCTGGAAGACTCAGTGGCCCAGCGGCCCTAACTTTTCCTTCACGCTGCCCTTCGTTACTCTAGTCACCTGTATTCTCTGTCCCGAATGTTGACATCATGTTTTTGGAGATACTTCTTCACCTTCTCCAAGTCCCCGACTGCGGCAGCTTTATGAAGTTTCTTTAAATCCTTATCCCGGAGGTTGTAGCCCAGGTGGGTGGGCGGACCAGTACTGGCCCGGCCTACAGACAGGTGTGAGGAGGAGCTGTGGGGCTCATTCTTCCTTTTCCAGAATGTAAAAAGCTTCTTCATGGCAACATAGGACACGACCCTTGAGTCCTATCAGGATTTCCCTGGGATTCCTAACCGTCCCAACGCCCCCGCTGCTGACCCCCAGGCTCACAAACACCCTGGCCAAGTTCCCGCCCCAGTCTCTGAGATGAAGCATCCGGAGACGGAAGTAGGCCAGAGGCAGGAAGTGGGCCAATGACTAGAAATGGGCTGGGCTGCTTGCCTGAAATAACGCGCCAGACTTGGTTGCCTGGCAACGCCCAGGTCCTGGAGCCGCTTCGGTTTGGACCCAGTCTCAGGGGCACCGAGACCCAGATTCTCACTTAAGATCTTAAACTGACTGCCACACTCAGTCTTCCTGTTAGATTGCAAGCCTTCGGGTAGAAACCTAACAACATTTTTACCAATAGCACCTTCTCCTTCAAAGATAGACCTAATGGCTTGAACTTTGCAAACAGATTTACCTTCCTTGTGGTGCGAATGGATCTCCTCCAGTGATCTTGCCGTCTGGCATACCCCTAGCCTCTGCCAATATTATTCACATGATACAGCCCATCTCTAAAAATCACCGAGATCCCTCCATAATCTCAATTTCAAACATACTTTTTAACACCACCTCTCATATTCCAGCTCATTTTCTCTCATCACAAAACTCCAAAAATCCTTCCCGTTCGTTGGTCCTAGAGTCCATTCATTTTGCCACCTTTCACTGACCTTCGCCACCCGACTCTAATCTCACTAACCTACTTACCTAGATTAAATTCCTCTGCTAGTTATTATCACCAGTCCCATGCATAGACCTTCAATACATTTGCCCCATTCTTTTTCTACTGTTTAAACTACAGCCCTACTTAAATCTAAAACTTCCACCTAAACTTGTCTGCCCTGAGCCACTGAATGTGACTAAAGAAAAATATAAAAAAACAAAGCCATACTGTCTTGTCTCACTTTTATTTCATGAAAATTTGCCTGAAGTGGATTGGTATGCTTCCCAACGATCCTTTGATATTTTTCTCATCCATTCACACTCACACTTTTCTTGACCATTTCGCATCTCTCTTTTCAAACTCATTGTTACTTGTGACCTAGTTTCCTAATTAACTGAGAAAAGAGAATTAATCCAAAGAGAAATTCTGCAGAATCCCAGGACCTACCTACCTATACCTTGCCAAAAAATATTTTAATGTATTCCCTGTTCATTTTATGATATGTCTATGTTTCTAGCAAAGGCCAGCACGTCTCTTGTGTACTAGAACTCATCCTCTGTAGCCTACCCATGGACTTGCTTCAGCAACCCCCTCTCCCCTGCTCCCTCATGTGTGTTTAAAGTTCTTTCTCTGTTGACCATTCTTATAATCATAAATACACGTTAGCAGTCAGCACCGAGCTGGTCGAGAAGGGAAGGTTCGATGGTAAGACGCCCAGTTGGAAAAACACTCGAGGGGCTGACATGAGAATGAAATGGCAGGCGCCAACTTTATTGTGTGGAGCGCAGTTCTATTGGGGGAAGTGCAGTCTATTGGCGGAAGCATGGTAATGCTCACACTTCTTCTGCTCTGCTTCTTGCGCTCCCTTTCTGCTCCCCAGGGAACCACATGGCTCCACACAGATCAGAGTACAATAGTGGCATTCGGCCACAC
>NW_011891540.1:8016-9123 GCF_000151845.1 Pteropus vampyrus
AACAGGTTTCACCTAGAGCCATACATAATCCGTCTTGTTTTAAGAATAATAAATCTAAACCTCTTCTATTTTGGAGGACTACTTCTGCTAGTGAATCGACTTGAAGTTCTAGCCTGCCAACCTCAATTAAGTTTAGGGGAGTTCCTACCCTGACATAGGAAAAGGGTTTTGGGTTTAGGCACAACCAGCAATCTTGTCCTATGTCTGGGATGGTCTTATTTAAGACCTTGTGTATTGTCGTTAGCAAAGTTATTAATGTTCCTTCTGGTTTTGGTTGTGGCTGGTCGAATGCCTGAGCTAAAGAGGAAAAAAGGAAGAAACAGAGGGTTAGACTTATGTACGCTTGAGTCTTAGTCTTAAGGGCCTGTCTTCCTGAGCTGTCCACTCTCATGCTGCCTTCAAGTGGGAGTGATGAATCTATGATGGGATGCCGTCTACTTTAACTGCAGTGGGCGTCGTCAGGTAGACAGTGAAGGATCCTCTCCATTTGGGTTCTAGTCCTTTGGAAGTGAACTTCCGGAACCACACGGAGTCCCCAGGCTGAAACTGATGGGGAAGTCTGTCCCCTGGGGCTGAGTGGGCAGCACGAACCCGGGACTAAATCTCCTTCTATACACTTTGAAGGGCCGGTAAAGACTTAAGACAAGGTTACGTAGTTCTGCTTTTTTCTCATCTTTTATTTTAGGTACTAAAGGTGGGAATTTTCCAAAGAAAATTTCAAATGGGGTGAATCCATCAATAGATGGAGTACACCTGGCTCGGAGAAGAGCAAAGGGGAGAAGTTCTACCCAGGTCCCACCAGTTTCTAATCCTAACTTGACTAATGTCTCTTTTAGGGTCTGATTCATTCGCTCTACTTGGCCCATACTTTGGGGCTAGTAGGCGCAGTGGAGTTTCCATTGAAAATTTAGGTAGCTAGCCAATTATTGTGATATCTTTGCTATGAAGGCTGGCCCACTATCTGACCCTAAAGTTCCGGGGAGACCAAATCAAAGGAAGATTTCTTGTAGTAGTTTCTTAGTAACTACTAAGGCAGTTTCTTTCCTGGTGGGGAAGGCCTCTACCCATCCTGAAAAGGTGTCTATAAAAACAAGTAAATATTTGTAG
>NW_011891540.1:10939-11813 GCF_000151845.1 Pteropus vampyrus
GACAATCTTCCAAACATTCCTCACTAAACCCCTGTCAAAAGAACCCTCCGGAGACCAGTTTACATCAAAAGACAGCCACTCAACTTCACACAATGTTCTTAGTCTGCCTGGAGAAAACTTTATGCCATAGTCAGCTCCCACTACAAACCCTTCTTTGAAATGTCGCAGGAGACAACCCAAGGGTGTCTTTTGTGAACTCAGGCTTCTCCCCATTGCTCGCGCAGAAAACACGAAACACTCAGACAAGAAAAATTACTTGAGTGTAGGTAGACCCAGAGAAGTCCGCCACCTACAACCCAGATAAGACCAAAGACGATAGACAGAACCTGAAAACAGGGCACAGGAGGCGGCGTCCCATGGCCTGGCCACAGTCCGGGAGATATGACTGCACCCAGTCTCTCCATAGACCCCCAGTGACAGTCAACAGAAACAGGAATGGAAAGGTACCTTTTATCCAGACATCAAGGCCTTGGAGATTCCCGTCGGGACCAGGAACAGTGTATCCTAAAGGTTGCATCCTTGACAATTGTACTGACCCCGTCACGGCATTCAAGGGCCCTGGAACATCTCAGGTTGGCCACCCCTTTGAATCCGCAACAGGGGCAGCAACCGCTTTGGAGGCCAGTCCAGTCTTAGATCCCAGGGCTACTCCCTGAGATCTCTCTGGGGCTTCCAAATGTTGTAGCCGCCAGCCCCAGATAGACACACGGACCGCGAGAAAACAGTGAGTTATAGGAAACACACTTTTTATTCAGCCAGCTGGGTATGCCAGGGGTATGCAGAACCCAAATTAAGCAGCCCCGAAATGTAGAGGTACAGGGTTTTTAAGCCCTAAACCCCATTCCTCATTCTGTCTGAACACAAAACAAAAGTC
>NW_011891541.1:0-319 GCF_000151845.1 Pteropus vampyrus
CCAGGTTAACATCAATAGTGATAAGTCATGTTAATAGTACATACCCTGATACAGTATGATGAGAATAGCACTTTATCTCTGTGGTCCTTCCCCCCAAAACCCATATCCCAGTCTAATCATGAGAAAGACCTCAGAAAACTCAAATTGAGGAACATTCCAAAAATACCTGAACTAGTACTCCTCAAAACTGTCAGGATCTTTAGATGGCCAACACTTTGTGGTGGATCTTTAGGCAGCTCCTCCTAGACCCACACATGGGATGCCCCTGCCTTGAGTGGGATGAGGACCATGGTACCCACAATTTTCCTCTCCTGGTCTG
>NW_011891541.1:455-1068 GCF_000151845.1 Pteropus vampyrus
TCATATAGCAGCCCTTGCTTTCCTAGAGGCCATCTGGTCACCTAAACAAAAATGTAAGCACATTTTAGGCCAGGGCTCCTCAGAAATGATCTTCATGTTATTGCACAGTGACTACACAAACACAGATGAACTTGAGGAATCCAGCACATACTCTTGAAGGAAGAAAAGGAGGAAGAAAAGAAAGTAAAACAAAGAGCACAATGCAAAAGAGACAGTGCAGGACCTAGATACCTTCCACTCACCCCACAGATCCACTTTCAGCCCTTCTCCACTGCAACCTGTTTTTTAAGTAGGTAGGTGCCTGTACATGGTACAACATCCAGAGAGAACAAGGGTGTACATGAAAAGTCAATCTCCACTCCACTCCTGTCTCAGCTCCGCTCCCCAGTCTCCATCACTCTTGCTTTCTGTATTTCTGCCACAGTGATGAATGCCTGAAAAGGCAGATCCTGATACTATAGACATATTCCTTCCACAATTTTTGGCTACTCTGGAATGGTCACTGAGTTGATCCACTTTAAGTTTTCAGGTTTTCCTGAATTCTTCATATTTCTACAAAATTAAAATATAAATTACACCCAGTGCCCAGATCTTGCATTCTAATACCATTCTC
>NW_011891541.1:7127-10103 GCF_000151845.1 Pteropus vampyrus
TGGTCTCATGTATTGCTGGGGCTACCAAGCCATCTGTACATAAAATTACCTCAGATGTGTTCTGTCTACATTGCTTTTCTGTCTACACTATGTAGGGTGTCTCCCCTTGCTGACAAGCTCTCAGCTGTCCCTTTCCACTGCTATCGGAGACTTGGCTTCTTTCTTCCTACTTGAAATCGACCATTTCTGGCTGAATAAAGAGAGCTGAAGAATTAAATAGCCACGCTTGTTAGAACTATGTAGAAACGGAAGTATAGCGCCTCCTAGGAAGGGTCTGTGGCCTCTGCAACCATGCACGAGCTCCATAACACCTACTGCAAAGGCCCAGAGGCCTCGACTGCAAACGTCAGGGCCGGAAAAGATCCAGACAAGAGCGATTCTGTTGTGAACACATCAGCAAGAGGAAAAGAAAACCCACCTGGGAATAACCAATGACGTTGCCACTCTCATCGAGCACATTAAAATTGATGATTGGACCCTGAACCTCTGGGCTGCTAAACTCAGAGTCGCTGTAAATCCGCACCACACGGGCTCCGTTGGGGTACCGGAGAGAGGACAGGGCGGTGTAGGTGTACCGAGCCAGGGTGAAGGTGTGCTGCTTTATATTCTCCATTCCGCCTCAAAAACATTACGATGTTATGAAGTGTCAAAGAGAATCAATAACTTTAAACGAAATTCACTCATTTATAAGAAAATGAGGTCATTATAACTGGCACACTTGGACCTAATATTAATGATTTAAAATGTGTAAATCTTGTACGGAACTGCCCATACCATAAGGGTATATAGCTCTTTGGTACTAAGCAACAGCTTAGTGTTGCTAAATTTTCCATTTGAATTCTCATTATCCTCTTTTTATTTAATAATGTTACTTAAGTATTCAGATAATTTAGAACCTTTGGTTTACAGATAGCAAAAAATGTACAATTTTGTCTTTAAATGCATCATTTTTTTTGCTGTTTGTTTTTGTTAATATTTAAATCATTTTAATATTATACAAAGCAATTAAGGATACATACTACAACATAATACAGACAAAAAAGGACAAATATCGTATTATTCCTCTTATAAAAGGTGCCTAGAGTAGGCAAATTTATAGAGACATAAAGGAGAATAGACGTTATTAGAAACTAGGAAAAGAGTAAATGGGTAGTTACTGTTTAATGAGTAGAATTTCAGTTTGGGATGATGAAAAAGTCCTGGAGATGAATACTGGTGATGGCTGCATAGCATCCATGTGAATGTACTTAATGCCAGTGTATTACACACTTAAAACTAGCTAAACTGGTGCATTTTATGTTGTATATATTTTACCACAATCTTTGTTTTAAAAGAGCAATTAAGTAGGAAAAATCAGAGTTTGCTCTTTGGGAAACTAGTCAATTTCCTTTCAAAAGTGCTCCTGGCCCTCTCAGACCCTGCCATATGTGGTTTGGGTACCTTGTTAAGCCTTTCCTTAGGAGCTGGATCATTTCTCAGTGTCTGTCTTGATTATTTCCTCTTTGTCAAGGATGATGATGCCCGCTCACCTCCCTGTACCATTAATCCTGTCTGCCCCACTGTTAGGTTAAGGCTGAAGACCTGCAGGCAGGGTCCCAGTCCTATGGTGAGAGGTGGAGAGGAAGAGGGGGAGGGGGGAGGGGGAGGGGGAGGGGGAGGGGGGAAGGAAGGCAGAAGAGGGAGAGAGAATCACCTAACCGCTAAAGCCATGCCCCTGGTTCACCAAAATCCCATCTCCATGTGAACAGGACAAGCAGTGCCAGCATTTCTAGAAACCTAGCCTCTGGCAGGCACCCAGTAGCACAGTGAAACGGTAGGTGTCTGGCTCACCAGACAGGTTTCTCTAGTCCTGTACCTTTGTATCGGGCCCCATATGATGGGAAGTGGTATCTGTATGTGTATCAGCCTATGGTGAGTGCCCCATTCGCCCGCACACCCCAAGCACTCATCAGGAAGGAAAATTATGCATCATTGCAAAGGCCAACAGCAGAGACAGTGGTTGGAAGCCCAAGTTAAGGCATTAGCATGGCCTGAGTTTAAATCCTAGCCCTCCCAATTGCCAGCTCCCTGGCCCTGGGGAAGGCTTTAATCTTCCTGAGCATAAGGTCCTTCCTAGATAAAGTAGGCTCGTCATCTAGCTCCCCCATGAGGCTGTAGGGAGAATCCAGCAAGGTAACAGCTAAATAAGGTCTCAGGATCTATAACCTTCACCAGCGTAGAAACTCAAGACAGCTCCTCTGCTTCTATGAAGCTATTAATCTCCTGATTTAGAATGTCTCTTACCTGTTAAAATGTTCTTTTAACACACACACACACACACACACACACACGCACACACACACGCAGCCTCAGTCTCTTGTTCTTGCATCAGAAGTCATTTTGAAGTTCTTCAGGATCAGCTTCAATTGCATTCACTGTACAGCTGCCATGTGCCACTCACACAGATTCTCTCTCCTTCACCTGAATCGCACCTGTGCAGGGGCTCCCTCAAGGACATGGGCAACAGAGCAAATTCTACACAGATAAAAATGTCCCCTTACCTGTGAGGCGCTCTAGGGCATCAAACCCATGTTTTAGCGCTATCACATCAAGGAACGAGATGGTGCCATCTTCAAACCTGTAACCATGGTGAGGGAAACAAGATCAAGCTGTGGTCAACACCTCCAGGTGTATTTTGTGGTTTGCAATGAGGTTTTGATTCCAGACTCAGCCATAATCTATCAATACCTTCTCTCTGCCGCCTTATAAACCACTGCTCTTCTCCTGAAGACAGAGGGCTTTGCATGCCAAGACCCATCAGGCTGCCTCTGTCCCTGACCCACTCTGCAGCTTTCTCAGGACAGGCTGGCAGTGGTGACAAAAGGCCTTGAAAGACAATCACCATCTTGAGACATTAGTAAGTGGAGAGATGCTTTGTTTCCCCCAGGAAGACCTTAAACTTGACAAAACCTCAAGTGCTATAGGCTCTTGACCCAC
>NW_011891541.1:11188-12909 GCF_000151845.1 Pteropus vampyrus
ATAGAAAAGATTAATATCATGGTCCAGGTACATGTTCAAGAAACATCTGGGTTGGTTATTAAATCTCTAGTCCTAAGTTCACAATAAAAAAATTAGGTTTCTAATGGTATATAAGTACATTCAGCTTTCTGGGAATCTTGGTATGACACCTGCTGTAAGACAACCCACCCAAACTGAAGGAAAGAGGTCTGGTCCGGTCCAGCCCAGCCCACTCACAGCATGCCCATAATTAGTTGCCTAGTTCCTCTCGGTGTTCAGTGCCCTATTGGCTCAATAAAGTTTAGATTGTCATTTTGTTTTGCCTTTAATTTATATTATGTTCGGCCTGTCATTATTTTCTCACTTGATTACATTACGTGCTATATTATCACACTTGGATTCAAAAAGTTTTATGTTAGCATTCCTGTTTTAGAATCCCCCAACTACGATCAAGTCCAAATAAAAGAGTCATCAAATATGCTCATAATGTATCTTGGTGCTTCACCTATATTAGCTCTAAAAGAGTCACATCCTTTCAGAGGTCCACTTTATAGGAGGTGCAGAGGTCATCACATGCCCCTGTGCCCACAGCTGGTGTGCAGTGGAGCTGGCATTCACTCCCCACTGGGTCCAGCCCCAGGGTCTATGCACTTGACAGATGGCTCTCTTGCCAAGGCCCCCATCCGCAGGGTCTCAGGGTCTCTGAGTCAGCACCAGGGTCTGTTGGGGATCTGACTGACCCTTTTCTCATCCAGGTCCCAGGCCTTCTCAGTTACCAGCAGGGTGAATAGCTCCCTGCCCTGACACCATGGTATCCTCTGCTGTTGGACCCAACAGAACCCTGGCTCAGCTACCATCTTCACCCTCTCACGTTTTCGATCTTACAGGTCCCAGCCATAACCATCTGGAAAATTCCTGGACATAACCCCCATCACCTGCTCTGCAGTCTGAGGAAGACACATACACCAACAAACCCCAGCAGAGGCCTCTGCCATTTGAAGGCAAGCGCTGCCTGCCTTCAAACGTCCTTTGTAACTCAGAGCAGGGCTCACAGAAGCTGCTGTTAACAGTGCCCCCAAGTCTGGTGGCCTCTAGTTTAATTGATTCCTCTTATTAACTACGGCCAAGCTGAGCTAGTCTAGCTGCTGAAAATCGGCTATGCTGTCAAGTTGTATGCACATTATTTCAAATCTTTTAAATCACTGCTTTAATTGCTGCCACCTCTTGTCAGCGCTCCAGGCAAAGGCCTGGTTGCCCACACTCCTGACTCTCATAAGAGCCTCTCACCTGCTCTGCTTGCAGCCCTTACCTGCAGGCCCTTGTCACCCCACAGCTATAAAGGAGCCCACAAATGAGGGCAGAGTTCACTGAGCAGCCTGTGGCATACTCCGGCCGATCTCTGCCTCCCAGAACTGAGCCCTGCTGCCAGCCTCCGTCCCTGACAGCAATGGCCAACTCCTCTGACCCCAGCGGCCCAGCCTGGTCCCCTGCACAATCCTACAGGCGGCACGGGCCAGACTCTGGCCTCGCTGAACCCTGCCCAAGCCACTCCCACATCGAGGTTACCTTTCCACCACCGACTGTCTTGGGATGTAGAAGTCTTCTCCTGCAAGGTATGCGGCGGCTGTGCCTCCTCCAAAGTAGGTTTTTCTTAATAGAGGAGCTGTACGATTATGCACCAGTAGAGCCCCTAGGCCTGTGGGGAAGCCAAAGATCTTGTAGAAGGAGAGGGGGACAAAGTC
>NW_011891542.1:0-2265 GCF_000151845.1 Pteropus vampyrus
TTCCTTCCTAGAGGCAAGATGACCACCAAGACCTCTAGGGGCTTACAAACTCAGCAGAAAAGGAGATTCTCATTACCAATAATTTTAGCACAAAGTCTCAGAATGAGTTTCATTGGACTGACTTGGTTTATGACACCAGTTTGAGCCAGTTTCTGAGATGAGGGGGGAGGTTCCAGCTCACTTGAACTGCAAGGACTGAGATGGGTGTGGGCACCCCGCCACTGAGGAAACTGCAATACTGTCATTACCAGCAAGGGGCTTGGATGCTGTGCTGGGCAACATCCCACGTCCTCTGTGTTCTCAAGTATTAGCTGGTGAGTTGCTCTCTCAATGACCTGAAACTATTGCTGTATAAAATAGCAGTAATAATTATTATGATGATAATGAAACACAAAGACTTGTATCATTTTTATGGTTTCCATGTTACAAAATACTTTGACACATTTCATTTATGCCCACTGGAGACTGCATATGACCAACATTCTAGCCATTTGTTGGGGGGGAAATAAGAAAGAGTAATAGAGAGTGTGTCCTTCCAGAGACAAAGCACCCAGGTTTTTATATTGGAAGGAATTTCATTAAATGTACGGTTTTGACAGTGTTTTCCTTTAGTATTCCAAGTAATCTCAGGGGTATGTGATAAAACACCATAGGTGGTGTGGTTGGCAGCTCCATGTCTTGGAAAGTTCTCCCCAAGTTGGAATGTTTCTGTCCTTCCCAAAGGGCCTAGCACAATTTTAGCTGGAGTGCACCTGAAGCAAGTAGATTTGAGAATATAGGATTCCATTAATAGCATTCGAGAACCCCCAGACATTAGCACATGAGCCGGAACACATGTGTTTCTGTTGTCACCCATTTCCCCTCTCAGGCCTAGAAGGATGGCCCCTTCCACCTCTGGGGGTTAATGATATGAGCCAGGCCCAGGCCCTCATCCTAGTATTCCTGCCTCCAATTTATACAAAGCTGGGAACTTTCTGAGCCTTCCTATTCTTCTTTTCTAGGAAGAGCACATTTCAAACCTTTGGGAAAGAAGTGTGCCTCACAGATCTTCCAGTAAGGAAAACAAACTCTTTGCTACTTTACCCCAACCTACACACATCTGTGGGGTGGGGAGAGTAAAGAATGTGGGTCTAGAAGTATCTCATGAGAGGATGTCTGTGGTTGTAGGGGCCATCGCTGAGCCCCAAAAATCTCTAGGGTCACCCACTGCCAACCCCTAACTCCCAGTTCCTTACAACATTCAAGGCAGGGATTTAGGAGGCCTTGAGAGAACCAGGTGCTGCCCCCTAATGTTCCTGCTCTGGACATCAACTCCATCTGTTCTGGAAAGGATGACTTCCCCTCTCCTTCCCACCTTTGGGTCTGGTGAGGAAGGATTACGTGACATGGATATGGAAGCCTTTGCAAATGGCAAGCACTGTAGGCAGATTGACACATAACCACAAAAAGAGCAATCATCTCCCCACTAAAGTTGGTTGTACGTCTCCATTTTCAGAGTGGGGACTGAAGACTTGCTCATGGTAATATGGTAGTAAGTGGTTATGAAACCCAGCACACCTGGTCTGCAAGCTCTGGCGGTCCCCCTCTAAATGACTTTAGATGGCCAGCCACAGTGGCCTGCCTTTTTCTGAGCTGCAGTAGTGGCCAAGACCCAGTTCTTGCCCCTGGACACCCTGCCTCAACCCTGGCTCCCTTTGAGCATTGATTCACTCTTCCAGAGAGTTCCTTGGTTCACATCACAAATGCAGCATCATATTCAATTTTGTCTTTTCTGGCTCTTACTCAGATGTGTCCCGTCCCCAGTGCTGTTCACCAAGATCCCATCTTCTGTGAGTGCCAGGCCAGATTTGGGGGCCACCTGCCAGTGCCCAGGGCTGAGGCAGCGCTACCTTACTGGGTCCCTCTAACCCTGAGACCTCAAAAGCAGGTAGGTGATTTGAACCAGGGGTTTTTCCACCTGGGTCCAGGGTGAATTTCAAGGGATCAGTCACCTTTCAGAATCATAAGTATCATATGAATGAGATATTAAAATTCATGGGAGACAGTTTGTGTGTTTTTTAAAAACCAGATTTCTTTTAAAAACAAAATTTATGGAGTTAAGATTGACATGATAAACTGCACATATGTAAAGTGTACAGTTTGCTAAGTCTTGACATATGTATACATTCGTGAAACTACCACAATCGAGATAATGTATGTATATACAATCCTAAAGAGTTTCTTTATGTCCTTTTGTAACTCCCATCTAACTCTCCCTGCCATCCC
>NW_011891542.1:3410-5403 GCF_000151845.1 Pteropus vampyrus
ATTGCTAGTATTTAGAAATACCATTGATTTTTGTATTTTGGTCTTGTATCCCACAATATTGCTAAACTCGTTTATTCTAGTAGCTTTTTTGTAGATTCCATCAGATTTTCTACATAACGATCTTGTCATCTACAGACAGAGATGGTTTTATTTCTTCCTTTCCAATCTGTTTGCCTTTTATTTATTTTTCTTGCCTGACATGCCAGCTAAAACTTCCAGCACACTGTTGAATAGAGTAGGGAGACAAGAAGACATCCTTGCCTTTTTCCTGATCTTAGAGGGATAGCATTTGGGTTTTCACCATTAACTGTGATGGTAGCTCTAAGATAAATGCTTTATCGGGCTGAGGAAATTCCCTTCATAGTCCTAGTTTGCTGATAGCATTTATCAGAAATGAATATTAGATTTTGCTTGTGTCTATTGAGATCATCATTTTTTTGTTGTTTGTTAATATGATGAATTATATTGATTGGTTTTCAAAAGTTAAACCACTCATTCCAGGGATTAGTCCCATTTAATTATGATGTATTATCCTTTTGATATGTTTGATTAGAATTTTTGCATCTGCATTCATGAGAGATATTGGTCTGCACTTTTCTTGTAGTGCCTTCCCTTTTGTATTAGGGTAATGCTGGCCTTGTAGAATGAGTTGGAAAGTATTCCCTCATTTTCAGTTTTCTGGAAGACTGTAAACTTGGTAATATTTCTTCTTTGAGTATTTGGTAGAATATGCCAGTGAAGCTTGGAGCTTCATTTGTTGGAAAGTTTTTACCTACAAATTTTTATTTAATAGATAATGGAGCTATTTGCGTTATCTGTTTCTTCTTGAGTGAGCTTTAGTAGTTTGTGTCTTTTGGGGAATTTGCCTTTTATGTCATCGTTGTCATATTTATCGGCATAATGTTGTTCATAATATTCTCTCATTACTCTTTTAATATCAGTAGAATCTGCAGCGATGCCATCTCTCTCACTTTTTTTTTTTTTAAATTCTAAAAGGGTCAGTGGCTTCAAGATAACTAGATCATACTGTTTTAGGCAGTGATCATAGCCTCAATCTCTCTCATTGGTCATTGTATCATTTAAAAGTTGGGCAGGGTAGGTATTATCCTATCCCTTTGGCAGATGGGAAAACCGAGGTCCAAAGAGGGACAGGGGGTGTCTGGGGTCATACAATCAGTCCATAGCAGATCAGGGATTAAAATCTAGGTCTCTGGTTCTGAGTCCAGTGCTTTCTCCACTGAGTCATGCTGTTGGGCACCAGGAAGGAGGTGGCTCTAAGCACGATGGAAGGAATACAGGAGTCAGAGTGCCACTAGGCGACTGCCCAGTCTCCTAGCTGGGCTCCTTGCCTACATCTTCTCTAGCTCTGACTTCATTTTCTGATCTGCAGCCCGTGAGTTTTAGAACCGTGGATCAGGTCCTGTCACTCTCCCGCAGCTCCTCATTTCCCTCACAGTATGGACCACACACCCTGACACAACCCCCAGGGTCCTTCCTGATCTGGCCCCAGCTTGGCTCCCCAGCCCCCTTTCCACTTGCCCCACAGGCTCCTATTTCATCTGAGAGAAGGTAATAGGTTGCAAGTACAGAAACTGACCGAGAGTGGCTTCAACTAGGGTCTTTGGTAGAGAGAGGATTCTTCTAGGATTGGTTTTATGGCTTAATGGTGTCTTCAGGACCCAGATTCTTTTCATCCTTCCACTCAGAGTGTTGGTGCTGTCACCTCTAGTGTTTCTAGATGGCAGCCACCAGTCTCTTGTACCTAGCTGTGCATGGCACAAAGTAAGCCTTTTATGAGGCCCTCTCTTTTTCAGGGGGGCATAGAAATCTTATTCTCCCATCCTCTCTTTCTTATCAGAGATAAAATATTCCCAGACACCCTAGTCAACTTCTCTTTCATCTCTTTGACTTCATCCCAGACCCATTCCTGGCAAATGGTGGTGCCTTGGGACTGGGCACTTTGCCCCTAGAGCAAAACTGGGTTCTTTTAACA
>NW_011891542.1:6373-8722 GCF_000151845.1 Pteropus vampyrus
TGGAGAAGAGGGGAAGGGGGTGGGTTCTTTTCCCACAGAGGCTTCCCTTGGTGTTCTGTGGGGGAGGGGTCCTCTGAAAGCCATGGCTGAGGGCAACAGAGTGCAGAGGCTGTGTGTGGGATGCGGCCAGGTCCTGTGTGCTGACGGAGGTTGGGGAGGAGTACACTGCTCTCTGAAGAGAGTGCCGGTCTCTGCTGCCCCCTCGCTCACCATCTCTCCCGCCGCATCTCTCCCTCCTCCTCCACCTGGCCCCTTTCCTCCACCTCCCTTGCTCACCTCACCACTTCTTCCTTCTCACCCTCTCCTCCTTCACCCCCTCCAGTTCTGTCAGCCTGTCAGAGCATCCTCTGCTTGTAGCCTCAACCCTGGCAGGCCTAGAGGGTAGTGGTCGGGTGGAGGGTGCCCAGGAAGGACCACTGCTCTGAGTTTCTGTGCTCCCTCTTTGCTCCGTCTGGCATCTCCAGAGCTCTGGGTTCCAGGGCAGTGACTGCAGATCAGCCAGGTCCAGCCTCCTCAGCCTAGGGCACCTTTTCTCCCATGTATGTTCTAGGTAGTAGTTATAGGCTTCCTTTCTGCCCTGGGTCCCATTCCAGTTGTTGGTTTACTGTCATCAAGTAGCAAACTGTCCCCAGAATGAAAACCCAGAAGACTGTTAAAAGGAGACCAGGGTTGGCATTCTACTCTGGCCTGACCCCTTAGGAGGTTTCCAGGCAAAAGTAATGGCTCCCCCAATGGTGGATCACAGGGGCTGACACATTCGCCCACACGCTTTTCTTTCAGGTGGTGAAAAGGCAGCAGAGTCTGAAAGGCATCCAAGGTAACTCAGCATACATGAGTCTCATCCCATCTCTCTCTCCTGGGAAAGTGGGGTCTGACGGGGCGGGGAGAATTCTCTAATTCCAGACACCTGTGTCACAGAGAAGGCCACAGACTGGCACACATAGCACTTCTTCACTCTTGCTCTCACCAGGCATCACTAATCACCCACCGTCTTTCCCCAATGAACCCAGGGAAGCCTCAGACTCTACCAGTCTATCACCATTGGTTCTCAGGGTGAAACCAATTTAAAATCTGTTTTTTTGTTTTTTTTAAGTTCTAATCTTCTTTAATTCATGACATAATACTTCTAAGTTGTATGTATATATATTTATGACATAGTATGTATATATATTCATGACATAGTACATATTTCTACATTATATACTTATGACACACCATATGTTCATGACACCATATTTATGCATGTATTCATTACACAGTATTTTCATACATTCATGTTTGTGACCTAGTATATATACATTCATATATTCATGACATGGAATGTGCATATTCATTTGTTCATAATGTAGTATATATTCATGACAGCGTAGGTTCATATATTTATACGTTTGTGACCCAGCATACACGCACGTGCACACACACACACACACACACGTACATAGTTATTCACATCATACTAGGCGGTGGCATCTACACCTTGACCATTACTTTCTTTGTTTCTAAAATGAGTAGGTGGATTTGTTCTTGAAGATACTTTCTGGTACCAATGGACAACACATTGGCTTTCTCTGTGTTGCATGTGAGCGAGGGAGTGGACATGTTTTGTGGGCTTGTATCACATCCTCCCCTTGGTGTTCTGTAGCCAGACTCTGTGTATGAGTACCCCGTAGTGGACTCTGTAAACACAAGAGGGAATGGATGGATGCCGAGAGGTTGGATGACCGATGCCAGGGTTCCTGTGATAGGCGAGTGATTTGAGCGGCTTTCTCAGAGACCAGGGCCGTGAAGCTGGGTGGGAGAGTGGCTGGGAAATGAATGACCACCACCCCACACGCCCACCTCTTCATGCTGCAAAAGATTCACGTTTTCCTGAATATAGAAGTAACACAATTAAGAGGAATATAAATTGTCACAGGCTTTGTCAGGGGGTCAATTTGAAGTTGTCTCTCAAATTTCATAACGTGCATAATAACCCTTAATCCAGCAAGCCCAAATCTGGGCAATGTCTATAGACACCCCCACGTGCACACCTGTCTGCAGCAGTGATTTACTTGGCAAAACATTGGAAGCAACATAAGTGTTTCTCAGTGGAAGGGGTGGACATCAGTGGGGGTGTATTTGAAATACACTTGCTGCCTGGAGTGTACAGCTGTTAGGGAAGATGAAATGGACTCCCAGACACATTGTGACATAGAAAAACAAAAACAAGTCTCTATAGTCCATACTCTAGGACTCCATTAATGTAAATTTAAAAAGCAAAAGCCCTGTTGAGGAATGGATGGGGCCAGGTGGTGTGTGGCAGAGCTGATGACCCATGTGGACAAGGGGAGAGCGCAGGGAAAGGTCCCC
>NW_011891542.1:15017-15468 GCF_000151845.1 Pteropus vampyrus
TGCATTTTTTTGGCTATTGTGGCTAGTGCTTCTATGAACATTTGTGTACCAGTTTTTATGTGAACATGTTTTCATTTCTCTCGGGTATGGATCTAGGGATGCTGGGTCATGCGGTAACTGTTTTAACGTTTTGAAGAGCTGTCTCAGTTTTCCACAGTGAAAAAATGTACCATTTTATATTTTATGTTCCTATCAAGGCATGAGGGTTTGGATGTCGGCGCATCTTCATCAACACTTGTTGCTATTCGTTGTTTTGATTCTAGCCATCCTCGTGGGTGTGAAGTGGCATCTCATGGTGGTTTCAATTTGCATTTCCCTAATGACTAATGATGTTGAACATCTTTTCATGTTCTTCCTGGCTATTTATATATCTTCTTTGGAGAAATGTCTATTCAAACTCATTGTATATATTTTAATTGTATTATCTATTTTTTTATTATTGTTGAGTTTG
>NW_011891543.1:0-2253 GCF_000151845.1 Pteropus vampyrus
GAGGTTGCCACTTGAATGACACGCAAAGCCACTTCCCAGGGGTGACTCTCTGAGAAATCTGAGTCCTAGACACCTCCATTTTCTCTCTTCGGCAAGAAGTCTGAGGAGGGACACTCCAGGAGACACAGGCGAGAAGTCCGCCCACCACCACCCCGGGCCACCTCTGTGCCTCCACTTTCCTGGTCCTTGTTGGGTTTAATCACATGATGGCGGGGAGCAGACGGGGTGCCCATCACAGCATTCGAACCCTGAGGCCACCGGATTGGTCAAGGGGTGGGCATGTGACATGAGCCGACCCAGCGACGGGCCTGTCCTGGGAGGTTTTCTCCCTCCAGCTAAGAAGGGAGGCCGCCCCTGGATGGCAGAGGCCCATCTGCAGCCCCGGCGCCTGGCGTGGGAGGCAGCGACCCGCAGGGGCAAAGCGGCCCTAGCGAGGCAGGCGGGGCTCCAGGCGGTGGGCAGCGCACACGCCCCTGGCTCCCTAGAACCAGCTCCACGCGGACGCTGCCCCGATCCACTTCGTGAGCCCGTGGATTCCTGGTTCTTGCTTAAGGCGACTTGGGCTGTGTTCCCGCAAATCCCTCTACGTGACCCCCATCACCCCCAGGAAAGGCACAGTCACCCCGCTCCAGGTAAGAGCTCAGAAAGAGAACACAACGAAGGCAGGTATGAGAGAGTACTAGCTAGCAAGTTAGTACGGCCAGCAGATCCGCAGGGAAAAGGTCTAGTTTGAAGATGCTTCCGACTCAGATGGTCCAACGGAACTCTTTCGGACTTTACGACGGTGCAAGGGCCACTCGCGTCCAGGACAAACCATACTTCGAGCTTTGAATGCGTGTCTTCTCCCGGGCCAGCCACGCGATCACGAGAGCGAATGACCAGCAGTGGCAGGGTTGTGGCCAGCATTTCTTCCAGACCGCGCTCGATAAAACGCGTGAGACGGTCAGCACTTTACGATAAAACAGCGTGCGGAGACTTTGCCCAGCGGCAGGCGGGTGTAAGAGTCCTGAGCAGGTCCAGGTCGGCCGGGCTGAGCTGGCTGGCTGTCCAGCAGGGTTAGCTGCACGACAAGCATTTGCAGCCGAGGATATTTGCAGCTCGCTGTGGCTTTATCGAGATGGAACCGCATCGTAAGCCAAGGAGCATCTCCTTGGAAAGACAAACCGTGTTAAGAGCTCCGTCTCCACGGCGTCTCATTCGCGGGCAGCCTGCAAGAGCGGTAAGCAGACCCCTAGCTTGCTCACCTGCAGGCAACCTGTCTCCTAACTCCTCCCATCTTGGGCGTTCAGCACATTCTGTTTTAAGTGGATTTTTACCTGGCTTCCCGGGAAAGCAGATGAGACAGGTGCCTCTCTGGGTAGGACGGAGACCCATGGGGGGGGGGGAGAAGATGCTCAATGCAGAACTTTGAGCGGCCAGTGGGTCCGGCCCCAGAACTCAGGGAGCAAGTAAAACCCTCCACTATGAGGGGCCGACCCCACCCCCAGGCCGACCTAGAACCCTAAGGTGTGGGTGAGTGAGCAGAGGCCACCCGCACAGGATGGCCGTCCAGGCAATTGAGCCAGCGGTGTCCCAGCCCTGTGTTCCTCCCTGGACACTCGCAGTCCCCACGATGCCGGGGAAGCACGGGTACGACTAAGCCCCCGTTACACACGGGGCACTGGAGCGCACTGCTGGGAAGCAGTGAGTCAGAATTTCGACTCGGGGCCACCTGCCTTTCAAACCTGTGTTCCTTCGGCCACCTGCTCGGGATCACTGTTGGGGATTCTCCCTCCTCGAGGTCAATCGAAACGCAGCCCGCAGCAGCAGGACACTCCCCCAGGGCTGGCTCACGACCGTGGCCAACCTGGGGAGGTGCAGCAGCCCCCCACCCGCCCCCAGAGGGAAACTGCCCAGGAGAGAAACGCAGTCACTTAGGACCACGAACTCACGAGGCAACCAATTTGCAGAGAGCTCGTCCTTAACTTGTGCCGCCGGCAAGGTCTACACGAGCAATTTGGGTCTCCCGGCGTCTAGATTACGGACGGCCGTATCGCTCCGTCAGGCTGCCGTGGAGCCCAGATGGAGCTGCTCGGGAGTGAGTGAGTGACAGCTCCAATAAATGCGTTCCTGCCAGGGAAATAGCATTACCACGCAGAGGTGCTTCGGAAAGTATTGAACTTCAGGAAGAAATAAAATAAAAATAAAATAGCTCTGCAGCTCCCGGAGCTCCGTCGTTATTGCCAGATGCAGGGGGAGGAAAGGGGGCCCATC
>NW_011891543.1:3258-3786 GCF_000151845.1 Pteropus vampyrus
TCCAGTGTCTCCAGCTCCGCAGTGGCAGTGACGGTCCGGCCTTGAGAGGTCGAGTCGGGGAGAAAGGACAAGCGCATCTGTGGCCCTCGGAAGCCATGCGCGTGGCCTTAGCACTCTGCTGTCATCGGGGCTGGAGCCGCCCCCGTGCCCTGACACCGCGTCTGGCCCCCTCGAGGCATCTGGAAGCACGTGCGCGTCTCACGTCGGCCTCTCGCTATGGCCCTCAGCGATGTGGCGCCCGCCCTCCCCGCACGCTGCCGTCCTCGGAGGTTTTACGGCCGCCTCTGGGAGGCAACGATGGTGGTGGCATTCGAGGCCTCGGAGTGCGTGCCCACAGCAAGGGAACAGAGGGCTTCCGAGATAAGCCGTGGGCTTCTTGGGCAGGGAAACCTCTGAAAACGCCTTTTTTCGCTCACTGCCCTGACCCTGGGCGGGCCACCGTTCAGTGAAATCACAGCTCGGTGTCACAGGAAGACCACGTAAGCGTGAGGGGCTGCCTCAGACGGGAGGCCAGCGGGCTCACGAAAG
>NW_011891543.1:4516-7459 GCF_000151845.1 Pteropus vampyrus
GTCACACCCAAGGGACTCTGGGCAGCTCTTTCACTCCCTGGGTCCAGTGTCTCCAGCTCCGCAGTGGCAGTGACGGTCCGGCCTTGAGAGGTCGAGTCGGGGAGAAAGGACAAGCGCATCTGTGGCCCTCGGAAGCCGCGCGCGTGGCCTTAGCACTCTGCTGTCGTCGGGGCTGGAGCCGCCCCCGTGCCCTGACACCGCGTCCGGCCCCCTCGAGGCATCTGGAAGCACATGTGCGTCTCACGTCGGCCTCTCGCTACGGCCCCTCAGCGATGTGGCGCCCGCCCTCTCCGCACGCTGCCGTCCTCGGGGGTTTTACGGCCGCCTCTGGGAGGCGACGATGGCGGTGGCATTCGAGGCCTCGCAGTGCGTGCCCACGGCAAGGGAACAGAGGGCTTCCGAGATAAGCCGCGGGCTTCTTGGGCAGGGAAACCTCTGAAAACACCTTTTTTCGCTCACTGCCCTGACCCTGGGCAGGCCACCGTTCAGTGAAATCACAGCTCGGTGTCACAGGAAGACCACGTAAGCGTGAGGGGCTGCCTCAGACGGGAGGCCAGCGGGCTCACGAAAGGTGGGCAGGGGCGGCCACCAGGTCCTGATGCCACCAGCCCAAGTGTACGTGACCCAGTCGTTGACATCGTGGCTGCCTCCAGGTGCCTGTCCCCTGCGGTCACATGTATAGCGAGCCCTCAGAGGTGCCCAAGTAGGTCTGGAGCCCTCTGCCCTGGGACTTGGAGGCGTGGGTCGGACTGACCTTGACCTGCCAGGCCTCCGGGAACACCAGCCCTGACCCCAGATGCCACACCAGTTAGTTTCCTGAGGAGCAGGAATGGGGGCCAAGGCCTCACTGCCAAACCCACACTCTGGGGGGACCCCGTGCCCTGAGCAGGGACGAGACCAGGTCTGCGTTCAAGGTCACTACCCAAAGGTAAATAATCATCACATCTGCATTACATTCTAAACTGAGGCCCACCATGTGTCAGAGGGGGTAGGACTCCAACCCCCGCTTCACAGATGAGGGACCAGGCCACAGGGAGTTTGGGTGGTGCCCCAAAGGTCACACAGACCGCGAGTCTCATGAGGCTGCCGGTCCCTGGAGCCTGAGCCACACCCACCACCCTGCTCGTAGAAGAGACACAGCCGGCCTGTGTTCGCGTCCCACGGCTGCTGTAAAAATTACCACGGACCTAGTGGCTCGAAACAGCACACGTCTTTCTCTTCCAGGTCCAGGATCAGGAGTCTAAACTGAGTTATACAGGCTGAGCCGCGGGTGTGGGCAGGGCCGGCTCCTTCCGGAGGCTCCAGGAGAGAATCTGTTCCCGCCTCCTCCAGCTTCCAGAAGCCGCCTTGGCTCAAGGCCAGGTCATTCCAATCTCTGCTTCTGGGGTCACGCTGCCTTCTCCTCTCCCCGGCCCTTCCCTATCCCTCTTTATGAGGATCCTATCATGACCTCAACCCACCAGGAGAATCCAAGGTCATCTCCTGTCACGAGATCACGTCTGCAAACTCCCTTCTGCCACAGAATGCGACCATCACGGGCCTCAGGGAGTCAGAGGGGGGTCATCTCTGGGGCTCCGCCCACCGCACGGCCCAGTCACGCAGTCATGCCACGCCCGTGCGTTCGTGGATTACCCCCCGCGGACCTGTGGAGGAGACGCTGCCCCCGGTTTTACAGCTCAGAATCCGAGGCTCGTTGAGGTTAATCAGCTAGCCCAAGGTCACCACCTGCCGAGCGGCAGGGCCAGGACTAAGGTCCAGATCTGTCTGACTCCAGGGAAGTCCTTACCTCCCACTTACTCCGCCCTCCAAATATTATTCAGAAGTCCACGGCCCCCAGGCCCTGTGGGAATCACTTCTGCCCAGCATGACCCTCACCCACCGGGCTCCTTGACAGGGCCTGGCCTCAAGCTGACCACAGACTGGGGGGCTTGGCGGGCAGTGGGTTTGCAGAGGGTGATTTAAGAGGTTCTTCCCCGGCAGCCTTTCTGGCGACATGTTTTAAGGGAATCCGGGTTTTGTTTAAATCAAATATGGTATAATGCACAAATAAGGGAGTGACTGCCATGACGAAGAAGTTTGTTACCCTCACAGTCCCCACAGGAGGAGGGTACATGCCACGCGGGGCCACACGGGGAGCACCAGGCCGTCAGGAGGCAGGGGCCAGGGCAGGGGGGAAGTGAGCAGGCAAGAGCCTTTGCTGAGCATCTGTGAGAGAGGCCGGAGTGGCCGGTCTGAATCGCGTCACTGGGCCCCGAGCACAGGGCTGTCCCCGGTTGTGTGGTGCCTGGCCTGGGTGATCGGCACAGGGGGCCAGTGGTCCAGAGTGTGACAGCTGAGAAAGGAGGTGGGGGCTAGGGGTTCTGGGTTGGATGGTTTGAATTTGAAAGCCCACCCCAGGGCAAGTTGTTTCTTACCTCTGGGGACTGGCTACCCCTGGGAGCACAGGGCCCCCAAGGTCAGCAGAGGCCCAGATATCAAAGCACCAGAATACAGAAACTAATGGACAATACGTGTTTCTTCTGAAATCAGCCCAAGCACGTCCTGGGGCTGCCACCCATCTCTGCAGGGCTTCTGTGCCGAGAAGGTGCAGGGCCCTGCGGGCAGGCGCAGCCCTGAGCCAGGCACCAGGCTCGGCTGGACTGGAGCACCTGCCCCCCAGCCCCTGCCCCGACACCTCGGCCAGGCGCCCTCGAGCTGCACACAGCCCAGGAGGCCCTGCCCTCCCCACTGGGGCCTCATCCACGCAAGCCAGCGCCCCTGGGACTAACGGCTGTGCTGCCCTGAACGTGCCCTCAGGACAGACACCCCAACAACCTGAGTCAGGACAGACACCCCAACAACCTGAGTCAGGACAGACACCCCGACGGCCTGAGTCAGGACAGACACCCCAACAACCTCAGTCAGGACAGACACCCCGACAACCTGAGTCAGGACAGACACCCC
>NW_011891544.1:0-1724 GCF_000151845.1 Pteropus vampyrus
GGTTATGTGTGCCTTATGAAAATGTCAATAGAGGAAACTGATTCCTGATTGTACCATTAAGCCTACTTATAGAATCAGGAATGTTTAAGTGTTTCAATACCTAAGATCGATGTCTATCAACTTCTTAGGAGAAGAAATAATTTTAATGAAACACCTCCATATATTAGGTAAATATGTTCCCCTAAAAGAAAAGAATACAAAGACAATATTCAATAAAAATTGCCCATAATGATAAATCCTCACCAATGTGCTATATCAATTAGGCTGGCTTAACTGAGTCATTTTCCTATAACTTCTGAAAATGAAAAGATATTGGCAGCAACTAGGATGATTCATAACTACAATAACACATTTCATAAACATCCTCAGGAGCCTGAGCCACATTTCATAAGATAACAGCTATTAACCATGTAAAAACAAGGGTCCTTCATAACAGAGAAGACAGATTGCAAAAGGCAGGTAAATTATCCAATATATAATTGTTTACAAGTATCACTTTGGCTGTCTGCTTTAGTACCAACAAGTATCTTTCATTTTTTAATCTCAAATCAGGAAATCTTTCCATTTTTTAGTCTTTTCTAAACTATCTCCTTAAATGTTCTTTCTACTACTTTTAAATTATGACGTTTTATATATTTCTTGGGCTTATATGCAGTAAATATTTGAAGATATTAGTCTACACCTGCTCTAAGAATCTTCCACATAAAAATGAACATACTTGTTTAAATTTAAAATAATTCTCTAGAACCCAATGAATGACTGCAAGTCTCTTAAATGGAAAGGTTAAAACCTCTGCACAGTGCATCAAATATACAGTTAACATTTTTTGTTTAAACCACTTAAATGATTGTGTGTTGTAAAACATTTGAAGTCAGAGAAAACTGTAATGACATGACTTTTTTCTCTGTTTTTTTTTTTGAATCTAGGAAATTTTTATTTGACAGAAATAAAAAACTGAAATTAACCAAATCCAATTTTGGTATTTCTACAATTACGCCATGTTCATAGCTATTTTAAATTTAAAAAATATATATATAGTAGAGGCATAGCACATGTTATTAAAGGAATCACATTTAGAAATAAAAGGACTTATTCAAGTTGTAAAATGGATAGGGTAGAACCAAAAGAAAACTAAGTAAAGATATTAATTCTTGTATATGAGCTTCTCTACATATATAGGCATACTTTGGAGATATTGTGGGTTTGGTTCAGACCACTGCAATAAAACTCATATAATGATATACAAGTCACAAATTTTTTAGATTCTCAGTGCATATAAAAGTTATGTTTACTCTATACGCTAGTCTATTAAAAAATGTTCATACATTAATTAAAAATCGTTTATTACTAAAGAATGCTGACCATCATCTGAGCCTTCAGTGAATCATAATCTTTTTTGTGGGCAGAAGGTTATGACTTGATGTTGATGAAAATACAGCTTTCTGGGAAGCACAATAATGTGAAGCACAATAAAAAAAGGTATGACCGTATTCTATTTAATCTTCCAAATCCACCAAGCACTGTACCCTGGGAGGCTAATCTATATAGACTACATCAGTGGGTTCCTCTACCCTCTGGTTTCCAGTTGGATTAGGCCAATGGGAGACAGCGGCAAGAGAACTAAGTTTAAAGAGAATATGAAATTTTGAATAATAAGCCTTCAAAGACACCTACATCCTAATCCTCAGATCCTGTGCACACATCACTTTATTTAGAAAAAGGAA
>NW_011891544.1:4109-6255 GCF_000151845.1 Pteropus vampyrus
AAAAAGGCTACATACTCCATGATCCTATCTACATGACATCAGAAAAGGCAAAACTATGGAGACAGTAAAGAGATCAGTAGTTGCCAGGAATTAAAGAGAGTGGTGGAGGGATGAGTAAGCAGAGGATTTTTAGGGCAGTAAAAATACTCCGTATGATACTACAATGGTGGATACATATCATTATACATTTGTCTAGACTACAGAATGTACAACATTAAGAGTAAACCCTAATGTAAATTATAGACTTTGAGTGATTATGATGCATTAATGCAGGTTCTCCAGTTGTAAGAAATGTATTACTCTGGGAGTATTGTTGATAATAAAGAAGATTATGTTAGGGCAGGGGATATACTGGAAATCTCTCTGCCTTCTTCTTAATTTTGCTGTGAACTTAAAAATGCTCTAAAAAATTAAGTCATTAAGAAATAGAATAATGAAATCCTTTTTAAGGTCATACTGTTAAGTCCCATATCAGAGAGTTGTTTTGAATAATATCCATAAGGTATTTAGCTTGGGTCCAGACACATGGTAAGGGCTCAGTATGTCTTAGACATAACTACTATTATTCACTTTAATTGCATACTAATTTTCAAATCATACAAAGCACAAATAAATATTTCTCCTACAAACTGGTGAAGGGGGGTCAAACAATAAAATTTTTTAAAAAATAAAATATATTTAAGCAACATGAAATATTTCCAAAAATATACATCCAGCAAACCATAAAATAAAATTATTTTTGTTTTAAATAATTTGCCACTTTCTGAGCTAGCAATATAGAGGCACTTTAATAATGGTAAAGGGATTCCCCCAACCACCGCTACAGAATCTGAAACAAGTTGAGTTGCAATAAGGACAGACCGTTCTTATGGCTCTTAAGCGTATACTTTTGAATTGCTCTAAAATTCTACTCCTGTAATTAGATGAGTGTCTCTCCTACAACGCTAATGTTATATCTATTCCAGTGAGTACTCTAACTAAATCAAAATATTTCTTTCATCTTTTTCATGAGTTGTTACAATATAAATAAATCTGTAATCCACACCTATGTGTGAAACAAATATTGTGCACATAGATAAAAGAATACAAAAGAAAAAGAATGCAGAATTCCTATTTCAAAAAAAAAAAGACAGAAAGGGTGAAAGCTTGGGCAGATCTCCATTTAGTTGAATTAATTGTTTAATTTATCCAGATATAAATCACTTAGCTTTTTCAAAGAGCAGGAAAAAAATCGGTTTAAGATTACTGTCTTGCACATTTTCAGCTAATTTCTTGATATTTCCATAAGATATTTTGCAATCTGCTTTCTTGTTTTAATTTTATTGTTCCTCAGATTCTCAGATCAGATTTTACCAAGATTTTCTTTTGTACTATTTATAGAAAGAAAAGGCGAAGCAACCTTTATAAACATTCAGTGAATAGTCAGCCTAAGTTACCCTAAGGGCTGGGAAATACAAGACTCTGTTTCCATATGGAGAACTGAATGGTTCCAATCAGGGATGATTTCAAATTGGCTAGAAGGAATAGAACCGATATAGTATGAGGCCAATTATGTAGATTTTCGATCCACATATTTCAGACTGAAGTAGAAGAGGATTTTTAGATGGCCCTTGAATCAAATCAAGAGCAAAGTTCTTAGTTTAGTAGATAAAAAGAAGCCTACTTAAAACTCAGAGTATTCTAAAAACATATCCAGGACTTGCTCTGAACAGGTCTAGTAAGACACAAAGACACAAAAATGATTGTCCTAACAATAAAACTCATTTATTATACTCACAGTCCCTTAGAAAGGGTAGGAATGGCATACCACATGGGGCCACACATGGAACCAGCAGAGTGAAACTGGGGGCGGGAGTCTTTATTGCTGTTTTCAAGGGAAAGAGTGAGCAAAGTAAGGTAATCAAGTGGTGTGAATTATGATTAGATAGTCTGAATAATTTAGGGGGCTCTGGGTTATAGGGGTAGTCCTCAGCTGTTCTTTACCTGGCCTTGTAGTGATTATGGCAGGGGACGGTGTTCCAGATTATAAAACTCTAATGAAAGGACACTTTTGGGGGACGAAGGGTGTGGACTTTGATGAAGATTGGTTGATTTTCATATTAAAGGCAAGGTGTTTGTTATCTCTCAGAATTAGTTAACCCTAGGA
>NW_011891544.1:8495-9497 GCF_000151845.1 Pteropus vampyrus
TTTGGTAGGCCTATTTGATAGTTCAAGGCAGTATATATCGTACTTGGCAATACTGCCTCGGCCTACTTATTGGATGAAGCAGGAGGATGTGGCTTTGATTGGGCTTAGAATAGGGCCCTGTGGCTTACGATATATGATTCAAAATATTTTATGATAGTATAAGTACCTATGGTAGAGAACGTACCATGTGGAAGCTCTGGCAAATCCCAACAGAATATATGCAATACGACCGTTTAGATACTGGAGGAAAACCATGCCACCAACAGGAGATCTATATATTATCATTTGAGAAATAGCTCTTGTTATGCTAAAGAGCTTGGATACAAGCTGAAGAGTGACCATAGGACATCAAGTGACAATGCAGCTAGAAGTACTCAATATAAAGTGGGAATAATCAAACTCATTGCTATAGATTGAATGTTTGTGTCCTCCCAAATTTTGTATCTTGAAACCTAAACCTAAATGTGATGCTATTTGAAGTTGCGGCCTTTGGGAAGTGATTAGGTCATGAAATTACGTCCCTCATGGATGGGATTAGAGCCTTTTTGAAAGAGAACCTAGAGAGTTCCCTTGCCACTTCCACCATGTGAGGACACAGCAAAAAAAATTGGCTGTCTATGAATCAAGAAATGGTCCCTCACTGGACACCAAATGTGCTGGCAACTTGATCTTGGATTCTCAGTCTCCAAAATTGTGAGAAATGAACTTCTGTTGTTTATAAAACACCATATCTATAGTATTCTGTTATAGTTTCCCAGACAAAATTAATATACCCACCATGTCACAAGATGAGGGAGGTAGAGAAGCTGTGGTACAATCAATCATGATGTAGAAGAGGCGTATTTAGAATTGTGATTAAGTAGATCTAGAGGCTATAAGTTACAAAAACAGGAGGCCAAGCATCCCATATTCCTTACCACTCTTTCACTAATGCCTTTCTCTTAGCTTGCATGAATAGCCCTAACAGGGTTTCTCTGTGATAAGCTGACAGAGGAAGAAAAA
>NW_011891544.1:9547-11977 GCF_000151845.1 Pteropus vampyrus
AATTTTAAATTCTCTACTAAAATTCTCAATGTTGTCTTCTATTCCTTTGATCATATTAAGCTAGTTACTTTAAGAGCTGTAATTGATAATTATATTTATTATCCAGAATCTTTATAGTTTCTTTTTTTTTTCTTTAGATTTTCTAACATCATGGCTTGCTTCCTCATGTGCCTCATATCTCAATGAGTTCACTGGGTCCACAGACTCATCTGCTGATCACGTTTTTAGTTCCCAAATGTACATTTGGAATGAACTTAGAGGTTGGCTAAATCCTTACACGGCAAAATCTTTACCTGTAAGATAAGAGCCAGGTAAGAGCCAAGTAACAGCCCCTGAGACACCTTTCCTCTGCCAAGACAGTAAATCAATGATGAATCCTGGGAGAATGGCAGGGATTGATGCTACTCTCAGACTTAAATGATATGGCAGTTGTAGCTCCCATTTAATTCATCAATCTGGCTAGTGCAAAAAAATGAATGAAGCATGGTGAATAGTAGTAGCCTACTGTAAACTTATCTAAGTGATAGCCCAAACTGCAACTGCTTTGCTAGATGAAGTATCCCATATAGAGCAAATTAACACAAGTTTGTTTATATGGTATATGGTTATTGTAGTAGTGTTTTCTTTTTCATAACCATAAGAGGAAAAATAAAAATCAATTTGCATTCACCTTGGATAGACAACAATATATATTTCTGGATTTCCTAAAGGCTATGTTAATTCTCTTGCTCTCTATCATAATATTGTATGAAGGAACAAGAGCTACCTGGATATACAAATGGATATAATCCATTCAGTGGATAATACATTAATTCACTATATTGATGATTATATGTAATTAATCCTGATGAACAAGAAATGTCAAGGGTTCTGATTACCCTAATAAGACGTATGGACTCTAAAGAGTGAGCAATAAACACTAAAAAGATTCATGGGCATTGAACAGCAGTGAAGTCAAAATTAAGAACAAGCATTTTACCTTGCACCTCATACCCCTAAGAAAAAAGCAGGAAATTTGGTAGGCCTATTTGATAGTTCAAGGCAGTATATATCGTACTTGGCAATACTGCCTCGGCCTACTTATTGGATGAAGCAGGAGGATGTGGCTTTGATTGGGCTTAGAATAGGGCCCTGTGGCTTACGATATATGATTCAAAATATTTTACGATAGTATAAGTACCTATGGTAGAGAACGTACCATATGGAAGCTCTGGCAAATCCCAACAGAATATATGCAATACAACCGTTTAGATACTGGAGGAAAACCATGCCACCAACAGGAGATCTATATGTTATCATTTGAGAAATAGCTCTTGTTATGCTAAAGACCTTGGATACAAGCTGAAGAGTGACCATAGGACATCAAGTGACAATGCAGCTAGAAGTACTGAATATAAAGTGGGAATTATCAAACTCATTGCTATAGATTGAATGTTTGTGTCCTCCCAAATTTCGTATCTTGAAACCTAAACCTAAATGTCATGCTATTTGAAGTTGCGGCCTTTGGGAAGTGATTAGGTCATGAAATTACATCCCTCATGGATGGGATTAGAGCCTTTTTGAAAGAGAACCTAGAGAGTTCCCTTGCCACTTCCACCATGTGAGGACACAGCAAAAAAAATTGGCTGTCTACGAATCAAGAAATGGTCCCTCACTGGACACCAAATGTCCTGGCAACTTGATCTTGGATTCTCAGTCTCCAAAATTGTGAGAAATGAACTTCTGTTGTTTATAAAACACCATATCTATAGTATTCTGTTATAGTTTCCCAGACAAAATTAATATACCCGCCAAGTCACAAGATGAGGGAGGTAGAGAAGCTGTGGTACAATCAATCATGATGTAGAAGAGGCATATTTAGAATTGTGATTAAGTAGATCTAGAGGCTATAAGTTACAAAAACAGGAGGCCAAGCATCCCATATTCCTTACCACTCTTTCACTAATGCCTTTCTCTTAGCTTGCATGAATAGCCCTAACAGGGTTTCTCTGTGATAAGCTGACAGAGGAAGAAAAAGCCCAAGCTTAGTTCAAAGATGGATCAGTTTGATATGTGGGTGCAAGTTAAATATGAATAACTGCTGGACTACCCTTTTTTGAGAATGCCCTTAAAAACCACACTGAGAGGAAACCCTCTTGAAAGATTAAGTTTTGGACAGTGAATCAGGTCAACCACTTTGTCTGAGGAAAGAAGTGTCAAAGGTACACTCATATATTTGGGCAGTAGTAAATACCTTAGATGGTTGATCAAGGGCCTGAAAAGAACACTATCAAAAGACTGTAGAAGAAGCATGTGGGTGGAACTATGAGAATGGTTACAAAGTGTGAGCATTTTTCCATGAGAGAATATCCAATAGAGAAGAGTTGCTAAACAAGTAAGTTGCAGGATGAGTTCACCTGCCCTATCCTGTTCCTTTCACTCCTCTTTTAC
>NW_011891545.1:0-1242 GCF_000151845.1 Pteropus vampyrus
GTTTGTTCAAATAGTTTATCTCCAATCTTTTAAGAATATTGATTATTGAACAATTTGCACAGTTCTATAAACATAAAACTGGTTCACGTAGATAAGTGAAATTAGTATTCCATTTTCAACCAGTTACTTTGAAATTGTTGCAAGAGAGCAATTTTTCTTCTAGTTGATTATACATTTTAACATCATGCATGGATTTATACTTTGAGTTTATAGCCCACATAAACTTCCAACTTGGTACACAAAATCAATCACATTCATTAAATGGCCAACTACTTAGAAAAGCTCAAAGTGGTTTACCCTTGGAGTTGTTCCAACCCACAGCCTTTCAGACTTCAGGCTGCCCAGTCCTTCTCCATAAGCCACCCCTCCTTCAAAACTATAGGAACCATGACTTTCCCTAGACACACAATCAAAACGTCAACCTTTAGCCTTTTATAAGACGCCAGATCTAAGCAGAGAGAGGATGGGTGCTATCCTTCTCCTCTGGCTCCTTTGGCTCATGAGCCCTCAGAGTATGGAGTTATAACATGACGCTTTCTGTGTCCCCAGCAGTTTTAGACATGGTTTTATTATGCTAAAGCTGTATGATTAACTAGTGATTAGTTCTAAACGATTTCAAAACGAAATGTCCAGGTCGATACAGTATAAATAGAGACGATATTCAACATATTTAACTCTACTATGGAATAAGCAATAACCAATAAGAAAGGACAGTGATGCTGGGTTGGGGTTCTCAAGAAATTTCGCTGCCTGTAGGGTGCGAAGTTATAGCTAGTCCCAGATGAGAGGACAGTGAACAGAGCAGCAGAGGGCAGTCAAGGCTCAGGGAAGAAGCTCTTCGCCAACCAGTACAAAGTGTAGGAATGTTATTACAACTTGACAACTGGAACAGCCTCACTTCTGTGTGCCAACTGAATATCAGCTCTAAGAATACTGACATTTTTCTCACTATTTCCTAATTTGCTCAAGGTTTTCAAAAGAAATAGCAGTAGGGTTTTGGCAGATGAGTTTTGTGTATTTATTCAGAATCGTTTTCTTTTTAATCTATTCCGAAATCTAATTACATTGCTTTCTAAAGATTAAAGCAACCAGGCATTCCTAGGATAAACACTACTTGTGTAAGTACTAGCGTTTTTAACGATTGTTGGATTCCATTTGCTAAAATTGTGTTAAATATGTTTCTGTTTATATTCATAAGGGATTTTGGCCTGAGGTCTTCTTTTCTTTCAATGTCTTTGGTTT
>NW_011891545.1:1292-2402 GCF_000151845.1 Pteropus vampyrus
TTGGCCTGAGGTCTTCTTTTCTTTCAATGTCTTTGGTTTAAGAATCTGGGTAATGCTGGCCTCATAATATAAATTGAGAAGTAGTCCCATCTTTTCCAATTTTCTCTTTACTTATGTAGAATTGGAATATTTCTTTCTAAATGTTTCATAGAATTCAGCAGTGAAGCCATTTGGACCTAGAGTTTTCTTTGTGGGAAGGTTTTAAACTACAGATTCAATTTCTTTAATACATACAGGACTATTGTGGCTATTTCTTATCTGGTAGTTTTGTCTTTTGAGGAATTTGTCCATTTCATCTCAGCTATCAAATCTGTTGGCAGAATCTCTTTATAATTACATTATCTGTTTAATATCTGTAGAATCTGTTATGTTACTTCTCTTATTCTTGATATGCTATTTTTGTCTTTTCTGATCAGCCAGAATACATGTTTATAAATAATGTGAATTTCTCAAAAAACAGATTTAGTTTCATTACTTTTTGTAATTTTTTTGCTTGTTTCTATTTTGTTGATTTCCACACTGTTTTTCATTTCTTGTATTCTTCATACTTTTGGTCTTATTTGCTCCTTTTTCTGGTTTTTAAAGTAGAAGCTGAGGTCATTGATTTGAAATCTTATTTTCTAACATAATCAGTTAGTGCTATAAATATCCCTCTACATACTCAATGAAGCAGCTCCCACTAATCCTGAAATACTTTTTCGTTTTCATTCAAGTCAAAAAATATTTTGTTTGGCTCTATTCCAACCCATGAGTTGTTTATACATGTTTTACTTGATCTTCAAGTATGTGAGAAAATTCTAGCGATCTTTCTGTTAACAACTTCTAATTTAATTCCATTATTGTTGTGCTAAAATATAACAAATCCTATTAAATTTCAGAGTACTATATCTTTCACAGCAACAGCCAGAACATACACGGATACTGTTTTTCCAGGAAAGTTATAAGGTCCACATGGGCAGAATACATTCCCAGTACCTTGGATAAAGTCTGTTTTATATGTGTTTAATAAATGTTCATTATTATAAATATTCAAAGGTCCTGCACTTCAAATACCATCACATTGGGGAATAGGCCTTCAAAGTATGGATTTTGGGAGGTGACACATTCAGT
>NW_011891545.1:2897-4113 GCF_000151845.1 Pteropus vampyrus
TATATAGAAAAAATGGCAAATTTAAAGGAAGAAGAAAAAAGTCACCTATTATTCCAATCCTAGAGCAAACCACTGTTAACCTCTTGAGGACTTCACCCAGTCTTTTTGCTCTGCACACACTTGACATAAAGGTAAATGCAAATACAAAATAATGTACGCTGTTTTTTAACCTTTGTTCCTGATTATAAATGTAACCTATATGGCTACATATCAACAATTTCAGGAATTGAAAAAAACAACTAGATGAGCAGAATGAGTTCTTCAGCAAGGAGATTAGAACCCTCAAAAAAAAAAAAAAACAGAATAGGATTTCTGGAGATAACACACTGCGAGCGATGAAAAATGAAATAGCAAGCCTGGGAAATACAGTCAACCAAATAGAGGAAAGGATCGAAGACAGAAATCTAGAAATAAATCAGAAGAAGAGAAAAATTGAAGAATGAAAAATAAGGAAAGAGAAATTCAAGAACTAGCTGATACCATCAAGAGAGAAAACATAAGAATAATGGGCATTATTGAAGGTGAGGAAAAGGAGCAGGGACTAGAAAGCATTTTCAGACAAATAGTTGACAAGAATTTCCCAAATCTAAGGAATGAGCTGGTACTTAGAATTCAAGAAATCAACAGAACACCCAATTATCTCAACCCAAAAAGGGCTTCACCAAGACACATAGTATTAAAATTATCAAAAGTCAATGACAAAAACAGAATTCTCAGGGCAGCCAGGGAAAAGAAGATGGTAACCTATAAAGGAAAACCCATTAGATTATCGTCGGACTTCTTAGCACAAACCTTACAAGCCAGAAAGGAGTGGAAACAAATATTCAAACTATTAAGTGAAAGGAACAACCAACCTAGAATAATGTATCCAGCTAAGCCCTCCTTTAGGATGAAGGAGAAATTAAGACCTTTTCAGACGTACAAAAATTGAGGGAATTCTCCACTACGAGTCCTACATTACAGAAAATACTGAAAGGGGTCAGTTCACCTAAAACAAAATGACACACAAAAAAAAGACAACAAACATAATTAGGAGTAAGGTGACTAGCAGGCATATAGAAGCAGAGGAGTTCAACCCTTACTAAGAACGGGGCATTATAAACTTAAACAATAAGAAGAGGTTTGCTATAGCAAGATAGTAATGAATGTTCAGCATACATAGGGACAAATTGAGGCAACAATGACTGAAAAAGGGAGGATTTAAAGATCCAAATTC
>NW_011891546.1:0-254 GCF_000151845.1 Pteropus vampyrus
CCAGCCACAGTCCACCTCCACCTCCGATGTAACGCAGGTATTCTCCTGCCTGGAACATTCCTCCTCCTCCTCCTCCTCCTCCACCCCCACCTCTCGCCCACATGCGGCTGCCTCTCCTTAAGGGCACAAGGCACCCAGTGATGACTGAGCACCTACTATGTGCCAGGCCCTGTGACATTCTTTATGCGTGCTGCCTCTTTGCTTCTGACACACACATTGGAAGGGCTTCTGTTTGCACCTGGTTTTACTGGTGC
>NW_011891546.1:1104-1688 GCF_000151845.1 Pteropus vampyrus
GTGCCAGGCCCTGTGACATTCTTTATGCGTGCTGCCTCTTTGCTTCTGACACACACATTGGAAGGGCTTCTGTTTGCACCTGGTTTTACTGGTGCAGCCTGGGATGCTAAGAACCCTGCCCACATATCACAGCCGGTCAGGGTTGGAGCCTGATGTTAAACCCGCCCTCAGGGCTGGAGAGTATGTTCTTCCCCAACTCGGCAGTGCTGGCTCGGCCCAGCGACTCTGAGAAGCCCTCCGGAGGACCCCTCCCCTCCATGCCACGGCTCGAGGCCTGGACTTTTCAGCTCTGACTTTTTAGACCCCGATTATGAGGTTTCAGCTGCCTTGAGGTGCTTTTTAAGTGTACCGACAAGGCTGTAAACTCGAAACTAGAGAAGGCTGATTCTCACTTTTGTGTCCTCTAAAGCGTCTAGCTTGGTGCCGGGCACACCGCAGTGGTGTCTGCGAGTTCCTGTTACGTTGAAAGAAAAAGCACTAAACGTGGCATTGAGCACTTGTGACATGTCACCTTCGGGGGGCATCACACCTGCAGGTGAATGTTATTAGCATCGATCCACAGAGGAGGAGGCTGAGGCTGGGGG
>NW_011891546.1:3261-4195 GCF_000151845.1 Pteropus vampyrus
GGTGGAGTACAGTTTTTAAAGGACTCTCCGAGGAGAACCTTGAGTCTCTAGGCTTGCTCCCGGTCCCTTGGGGACCCACGCCCCGTCCATGTGTCTGTGTTGGCTCGACCCCGCTCCCTTCTCCCTCTTCCTGCCTTCTCTCCTGGAAGGACCTGGATTGGAAAGCAGGGAGCAGCCGGTGTTGGGGTTCCTTCCAGGTGCTGAGAAGCCTTCCTCAGGGGCTATGAGCGCTAAGCAAACACCCCTTGAAACAGAAAAGCTGCTTTGTGCTCCCCGCGCTCATGGCCTGGCCTCAAGTGCCACCAACTGCCCTCACTTGAGAATTGCTAAGTGGCCCTGCAGGGTGTGTGTGTGTGCACACGCACGCAAGTGTGTGCGCACACACACCCAACTACGCATGGACACGTGCATGATGGGGGGTGGGGTGGGGGTGGCTGAGCTTTTATTCCAAGAGAGCTCTGCTAAGTAATTACTTCCAGAAAAGGAGAGAAGGCGGTGAGCAAACAGGTGGCGAGTGATCGATGCTGAGGCTGTTCGCATCCGTTCTCAAAGGGGCCGTGAAATTAAAAATGTCAGAAACTTTGAATATTTGACAGTGGCCTGAAGATTGAATAGCTCTGATGCTGCCTTGAAGCTCAGTGATCAGGCGACTTGCAGTTCAGTGATCAGGTGTCCTGCAGCTCAGTGGTCAGGCGTCCTGCAGCTCAGTGATCAGGCGTCCATGCCACACGGGGCTGAGACATCCAGCGTGTTCTCTATTCTATTCTTACTTCACTTTCATCAGGAGAGTGATTTCCTGATGTTGCAACCTGCCTTGAATAACGATCCTGTATCGTTTCCTTAAGTCCACAGTGCCGGGCCTTTGGGTGTCCATTTTTTCGCCACAAGGCTGCCATAAACACCTTTGTACTTTCGTACCTTTTTTTTTTTTTTT
>NW_011891546.1:4245-4829 GCF_000151845.1 Pteropus vampyrus
GGTGGAGTACAGTTTTTAAAGGACTCTCCGAGGAGAACCTTGAGTCTCTAGGCTTGCTCCCGGTCCCTTGGGGACCCACGCCCCGTCCATGTGTCCGTGTTGTCTCGACCCCGCTCCCTTCTCCCTCTTCCTGCCTTCTCTCCTGGAAGGACCTGGATTGGAAAGCAGGGAGCAGCCGGCGTTGGGGTTCCTTCCAGGTGCTGAGAAGCCTTCCTCAGGGGCTATGAGCACTAAGCAAACACCCCTTGAAACAGAAAAGCTGCTTTGTGCTCCCTGTGCTCATGGCCTGGCCTCAAGTGCCACCAACTGCCCTCACTTGAGAATTGCTAAGTGGCCCTGCAGGGTGTGTGTGTGTGTGCATGTGTGCAAGTGTGTGCACACACACCCAACTACGCATGGACATGTGCATGATGGGGGGGTGGGGTGGGGGTGGCTGAGCTTTTATTCCAAGAGAGCTCTGCTAAGTAATTACTTCTAGAAGAGGAGAGAAGGCGGTGAGTAAACAGGTGGCGAGTGATCGATGCTGAGGCTGTTCGCATCCGTTCTCAAAGGGGCTGTAAAATTAAAAATGACAGAAACTTTGA
>NW_011891547.1:0-2845 GCF_000151845.1 Pteropus vampyrus
TTTGGTGAGTGGTATAAAGGAGATTATGCAGAGGATTCAGTAAATGTTAGATGTCTTAAGAAATATAAATTAGTACCCATCAAAATAACGCCTATGTGCAATTTTAAAATATGAAACTATTTAATTGTCAGCTGTGATGGCTGAAGGGCCACAGAAATAGGTGTGTAAAGGTTTTGTAGGCCATAAGTTCCACAAGCCACAAGAAGGCTGGGGCCACACCTTGGCCACTAATTACCCAAGAGTGACTCATATACAGTAAATTTTCCACAATCCGCTGGCATCTGTGCATGCATGCTCCATCTCCCTACTGGTTGTATGAACTGTTTGCAAAATCGTTCCTTATATACATCCTAACCTCCCTTGCTTTTGCAAGAACTATTTTAGCAATTGTCCTCTCTCTCTTTCCTTATGAATTTCTCCCATATCACTAGATCATTCCTACCAGCAAATAAATAAGCCACCATATTTCCCATCTCAAAAAAAAGAAAAACTTCTTGACGACACATCCACCTCTAGCTAATCCCTCATTACTTCACCCCCGCCCCTTCTAGCAAAACACTTTAAAAAACTAACTATATTCAATACCTCCAATTCCTTTCTTCCCATTCTTGTTCTTTCTCTAACCCACTCTAATCAGGCTCTTGTGGAGGTCACTAGTAACCCCATGTTGCTGAAACAAATAATCAAGGATCTATCTTCTTACTTGCCCTGTCATCAACATCTGACCCTGTTTCTCTTTCCTTCTTAAAATACTTCATTTAGTTTCCAGGACCCCTCTTTCCTCACTGGTCTCCCTCCTCATTCTCCCTCCTCATGTCCCTATTCCCATGAGCCCTATGCATTGCAGTGTCACGGGACCTGGTCCACGGGCTCTTCTCTCCTACATCTACCCTCTCCCACCTGGTTAGCTCATCCCACCTATGACTTTGAATGCTTTCACAATCATATATCTCTAACATAGTCTTCATCCATGAGCTCTTCTCTTGTCAATTCAATTGCCTATGGATCCACTCCATGTGAACAGTCAACAGCATCTCAACATTTCCCAAAATAAACTTATTTTCCTGCTTCCGAATCTGCCCCTCACCTATGTCAGTAAATGGCAACTCTCTCCTCCCAGTTACTCAGACCAAAACCCTTGACTAAACCATCCTTAACACTTCTCACACCACACATCAAATCTTTTCACATATGCTATTGACTCAACTTTCAAAATATCTCCAGACTGACCACTGCTCACCACCTCCCCTGTTACTACCCTAATCCAAACAACCATCACCTCAGTTTTGAACGAGCCTTATAACCATACTTTTTATTTCTGTTCTTCCCTTTTTAGGTTATCCTCGACAAAGAGCCAGAGAAATTTAAGTGGCAGATCATGTCACATCTTCTCCTCAAAACCCATCCCATTCAAAGTAAAATAGCTCACAAGGTCCTATAGCCTGGCATTTGGAATCCTCCCATCTCAAGGTCACTGTACTTGCTGTTTCCTCTGCCCACGTGTCTTCCCCCAGACAGGTGCACAGCTTACCCCTCAATTCCTTCAGGCCTTTGCTTTTAAATGTGACCCTCCCAGTGAGGTCTGTCCTAACTACTGGTAACTACCTCATCACTCTCTATCCCTCTTCGGTATTTCACATTTCTCCACAAAACTTGTCACCATCTCAAACTGTAAATTTTATTTGTATGTTTATTTTTTGTTTCTTTATACCTACTAGCATATAAACTTAATGAGAACAGGGATTCTTATCTGTTCTCTTACAGTTCCTCAGTGCCTAAAACAGAACCTGAAGTCATTTAATTTAAAATATCTGTGAATAAATGAATGAATAAATGAACGAGAGTAGTTTGAGCCTAAGGGGTTTCTAAAATTTGAATACATCCTCTTTTCCCCAAATAGTAATTTACTATCAAGTGGTCAATGACAGCAAACTATAAAAGTTGTCATTAACCTCTGTAGCCAGAATTTTGCTTGCAAACGTTATGTATATTTCTCATAGTCTCAACTGGCCTATAAATCAAACAATTCATAGTATCCGGGTCTTATGTTTTAAGGTACTAAGAACAAAAAAAAAAAAAAAAAATGGATCTAATCATTAAAACAGACCTCCTGGAATGCAGACACAAAGCCCCTCACACTTAGAAACAGGCAGCAGGAAATTAGCCCCCACTTTGCAATCCCTTTGGATATTCATAGAATTATGATTATATAGGTCAAAAATAAAAAGGACCTTGAAAAATCATCTAGTCCTTGCCCCTTTCTTACAGTTAAGGCATCTCAAGTAGCTGGCATTATTTTTTTCTTAAGTTAGAAGTGCCTCTAACCTGCTTCTGCTCTCTGCAAGGAGAGACTTTTCTGAGTGTTCCGGGTCTCTCTGTGCCCCTTAACTCACCCTTCCCCCTTGTAAAGAAGAGAGAGGTATGTGACTTGTAAGTTGGGGGAAAATAAGGAGATTGCAAAGCTCAGCACCTCCCTCATCTTTCTTCTTCCTGGGAAGGCTCCTGATACAGATCATGTGTTCTCTTCCACATCCCCAGGGGTGGGCTCTGCCCCAGCCCGGTGGGGCCTGACACACACCGGATGGGGTGAGCCTTCAGCCAGCATACTGACTAATCAAGTGAAAGCCTGGTGCTTTTTCCTGGCCTCTTTTGTAAAAGATATTTTCACTGTATCTTTAGATTTGTTATTTCTCAACTTGTTCAGAACCCAGGCAGGTAAGAGGAGTATGTTTTTATTCCAGATCTACTCAGAAACTTGAACTACTTTTAAGAAAAAGTACTGTCACATCTCTGCTGTCAGTCTAATTATAACCTTATCTTTTCCAGAAAATTCCCTCATATCTCA
>NW_011891547.1:4185-6034 GCF_000151845.1 Pteropus vampyrus
GGTCTATCTCAAACCCCATCTATTCCAAGAGATCTTCCCTGTTAACTTGTCCAGAGTGCAGACCTCCTGGTCTAAGCTTCCTAGTTCTCACTGTCATGCACTGTCCATATAAAAGTTATAAAAATCATTATGGAAGAAAAGTTATATGATTACATCTTGTCCTCAGATTTTAAGTTCTTTAGAGTAGACATATGGTATCTTAACTGTGTTTAAATGTCCCCAGTGTACATCAGTCTCTCATGGAAAAAAATCAATGGCTATTTTTGGAAGTGGGAATTCTTAGGAGGGAGTACTCTCACAGTATGACATTGTGGCCAATGCTTTGGGATCCTCCTGACTCTTTCATGCATTCAGTTGCATATTCCCACAACCAAGGACAAGCAGCTTAGAATGCTTCTAAGTATGTTGTAGAATGATACACCAAAGTCTCCTAGAGGAGACTAGATGTCCCCAGTACATTGCGAAGACCACACTATAGAACAGTAAGAGAACAAAAGTGTTCAGTAATACAGTACAACATGCTAAGATCTGGAGTACGAAGCTCCCGTATACCAGCAGTTTTTAGCTGATCTAATTAAGACCAAAGCCACCCCAGGCACACAGATTATTGGAATATTTGTGATTGATGCAATGTAGCTTTGATCCCAAAGAACGAATAAGCACTAAAAGTCTGGAGTCAGAAAGGCCTGTGTTTGAATTCCAGTTGGTTTCAAGCTGATACTCTTTGGCATCCTGCAAGCAGATTATGGAAATTAAGGCTCAGAGAGGTTATCTGTAAAATAGGGATAATAAAGGGGATCAAATAAGGTAAGGCACATAAAGGGCTTGGTCCGTCTAAAAACATTTCAATAAATGAAAAATTAGCTGATGTTATTATCATTATTACCAACACAAACACCATCATCTTCTAGCTAAAGCTATAGAAGGAGAAAGTCAGTTTGATTCTTTCCATGTCCCAGCACCCTTCAGGCACCTTTTCCTGTTCTGCTCCCACCCCTACCTTGTGTTTCTGATGTGGTTAGAAGGGACTGTAAGCTCCTCGTCAAGAGAGGAATGGAAGTCTGGGCTAGCTGTCACAACTCATGTGCCGTTGCCCACCCCAGAGACTGGTATTCTCTTCCAAGAATTGGCTGATTGCTCTCCTATGAAGAGGCAGTTCACACAGGCAATTTCCTTTATCAGGTATAAATTTTCAGTATGCAATAATCTGGGCACACGAATGAAATCGAATGAGCATTTTTCAAGATCTGTTAAAGAAGTAGCTCCAACAACAATATTTCCAAATCCCGAGCCAAGGGAGAGAGAATGACTTTCATCAGAAATGACAGGAGCCAGCTGCTCCAGGAAAGATGTGAGTGGGGTGAAGAGTGGACCTTAAAAAAGACACCACACGCCAAAGTGTTTACCAAGGCTGGAAACCTTAATGGAGGAGGAGACACATCTTCTCAAAGGCAATTAAAAATTAATTGTGACGAGGCAGAAAAACTCTCTGACGTCTTTTATTTTAATTGCAAACCCATTTTCATAGTCAAAGATCGTTTATCAAGCTATTTGAGGAAGAAACGAAAAGGTGGTCCTGCGGTTATTTTCACTCATTAAGAAAGAACAATAGTTGTAAACTTAAAAATTCTTTTCATTGTTTTTAATTTGGCTTTTTCATAAATATTTGTTGCAATTGCGCAATGTTTATGTTCAAAAAAGTCATTTAGAAAAAAACAGCACATTCTTTCATGTTCCAGATCATGAAATCAGGTAAGAGAAGATCTTTCAAGAAAAGAAAAACCATGAAGAAAAATGTTTTCTTTTAAAATCCAAGTATTTTCTTTGTTTGCTACATCTTAAAATGATC
>NW_011891547.1:6084-7967 GCF_000151845.1 Pteropus vampyrus
CAGAAATGACAGGAGCCAGCTGCTCCAGGAAAGATGTGAGTGGGGTGAAGAGTGGACCTTAAAAAAGACACCACACGCCAAAGTGTTTACCAAGGCTGGAAACCTTAATGGAGGAGGAGACACATCTTCTCAAAGGCAATTAAAAATTAATTGTGACGAGGCAGAAAAACTCTCTGACGTCTTTTATTTTAATTGCAAACCCATTTTCATAGTCAAAGATCATTTATCAAGCTATTTGAGGAAGAAACGAAAAGGTGGTCCTGCGGTTATTTTCACTCATTAAGAAAGAACAATAGTTGTAAACTTAAAAATTCTTTTCATTGTTTTTAATTTGGCTTTTTCATAAATATTTGTTGCAATTGCACAATGTTTATGTTCAAAAAAGTCATTTAGAAAAAAACAGCACATTCTTTCATGTTCCAGATCATGAAATCAGGTAAGAGAAGATCTTTCAAGAAAAGAAAAACCATGAAGAAAAATGTTTTCTTTTAAAATCCAAGTATTTTCTTTGTTTGCTACATCTTAAAATGATCAAATAATCAATAACAGGATAACAAGTAGAGGGAAAATTTTTTTGAGGCCCAAATGCCAACATTTTAACATTCCAATCTTAGTTTTTAAAGAAGTACTTCTACTGGCTATATTTATCATCACTGGACGTTTTGCAGACTCAAGAGCTATATTAGGCATTCTAAAAATTAATATTTCTCATGCATCTTACAATTTGTTGATAGATAATATTTCTAACGACTAACTGAAGCTGGAATTTAAAAAGAGGAAAATCAGCATTTGTTTGCAGGGCCAAAGGCTGGGGAAAATATGACAGATAAGAAATGTAGACAGCATTTTTAAAGGTTTTCACTGAAACTTCACTTGTAATTATATTTTCCAAATCTAAAACAATCTGGCTCATGATTTGACAAAAGTATGAGAAACTGGGACAGTCCATGGGGCCACTAGATTAGTTTCCTGTTGCTGCTATAACAAATTGCCACAAACTTGGTGACCTAAAACAACATGCATTTATTATCCTACAGTTCTGGAGGTCAAAAGTCAGAAACTGGTCACACTGAGCTAAAATTAAGGTATGAGAAGGGCTACATATCTTCTAGAAGCTCTAAGTGTGATCCGTTTCCTTGCCTTTTTCAACTTACAGAGGCCACCTGAATTCCCTGGCTGATGGTTCCCTTCCAACAACCTGGCAGCCAGCAACACTGACCAAGTCTTTCTTATGCTGCAAACTTTCTTTCACCTACATCTTCCATTGATAAAGATTCCCCTCTGGATAATCCAGGATAATCTATTTTAAGGGCAACTGATTAGCAGCCTTAGTTCCATTGCAAACTTAATTCCTCTTTACCACGTAACATAACATATTCAAATAATTAGCATTCAGAAGTAAACATCTTTGGAATCGATATCCTGCCTACCACTGCCACCAGTTCCCATGCAGTACACTGGGAAGCCCTCACATCTATACCATCATTATAAACGTGTGGCTCCCCAGAATTCATCTTTTTTACTTTAATTGCACCCCACTTTTCCCTCAGGTTAACCCACTCCACTCCACTCTTAGTCCCTGTAAATCAAAGGTAAAACGTCTCGATTGAGACCAATCTGTGCACTGCATCCCTGACTACAGTGAATGGTTCAGGGTAAGCTTATGACTCAAGCTAGGTAGCCAATAAAAAGCCCTACCAGGAACTTTCCTGGAGCTGTCAAAAAAAGAAGTGTTCTGCCTAGTGGGTGAAAGGTGATGTGATAACCTAGAGATGCTAGTGATAGTATTTGCCACAACTTGGGGGGTAGAGAGGACATGACAGTCTTATCCTGATAGAGATAAAGCCAACACAGAGGAGAGAAAAAGGAAGGAAGGAAAGAAG
>NW_011891547.1:8872-11273 GCF_000151845.1 Pteropus vampyrus
AAAATGACTAATTCATTCTATCTTTCAGAGACTGCGTAACCAAATATTTAAAAATTATATTCATGTCAAGAATAACTGAGCCAAAATTAATTTAGAATATTTTTAATCAACACTTTCCTATATTGCTAGTAGGAGTTCACCTCATACAAATTTGTTTAAAAGCGATTGTTAAAATGCATCATGTTATTTTGGTTTTACTCAATCTTCAACTTCCAGGACTCTCTTCTAAAGTAGTCATTTGAAAAGCAGGCAATGATTTATATATAACACAGTGTGGCAACATTCATTATCATGAGAAAATGGACATCATTAGGAAAATTATTATATAAATTAAGGTTTATTAGTATACTAGAATTAAAATGTTTACAAAAAATTTTTAATGCTGGGAGAAATTATACTAAAATATAAAAAAAAACAGGTATACAAAAAACACACAATCTGTGTATTAAAAGAATACTGAATAATAATATGCTAACATAATATGTTGACAGCCATCACTGTCAACATATCCAGTCCAAATAGCATAACCAAACTCTTCACACTGAAGTCACTCATGATTTTACCAGGCATCGTCCCCAATGGATTTCCAAGGTAATCTGGGTTGGCTACCTACAAGCAGAGAATATTTAGAGATAATCACCCTGGAAGAAGAGGTGACCTTGGGGATTTCTTGATATTTCTGAGCAATATCATGATTAGTTGGTAAAAAGACAAGGGCCAACGGTGAAAGAATGTGGAAGAAATATTTTGGCTAAACAGCAAAAGTTGCTGATGACAAATAACATGCTGCACTTAATAACAGCTTCATCTAAGCAGCTTAAATAATTTAACATGAACTATTATGATGTGCAGTGGAGGGGTGGGAACTAAATTAGTAAAGTCAAGTGCATGATCTTTAGTTACAAAGAAGAATAATAACTTGGGTAGCTAACCACACTTTTTAGTATTATATTGTTGGCAAATTGGCAAATTAGTGGGCATTCCTGCATATAATTCAATGCAATTTGCCAAATATCTGTAAAACACAAATGGCAAAGTGTATAAAAACTGATAAGCCTAGGTCCCTGAGATTTGTAAGGTGAAAAGAGAAGTCACAAGAAGCCTTGATACCATTGAATAATTAACTGTATAACCACTGTCACCATTCTCATTTTCTTGGGGACCGATTAAACCTGGAGAGGGTCTCAACAAGAACATTTAAGGAAATTCAGATTTACACAGGTAAATCCCAATGTGATAATATCCTGCTTGCTATATCTATTCATTAAGAAATATTTGAGGACATGCAAGGTACCAAACTCTGTTTTATTGAGGATACAGCAAAGTCTGCTCTCATGAGGTCTAGAGTAGAGGAAATGCTTACTCTGTATGTGAAGTGCTAGGTGAAATGACTCACACCAAACCTCGAAAACCAAATAAATACCTGCAAATGATGAAAAAATTAGTTTTTGGTAAACTGAATATTTGAAAGAACAAGAATAGCCACTTATTTTGTTAAGAATAAAATACAATGGAATTTGAAGCTGGGAAGCAGAAATAGGGCACAGAAAGATGAAAATGCCCCAATTCCAAGAGAAGGGGTAGGGGAAGGGAAGACAGCTTAAAGTCAAAACCTCACAATGATTTTTCCCCCCTAATAATACTCAGGTGAGCCCAAAGTGGTCGCTTATGAAAAAAAAAGGACTCAGAATTCTCAGATTCTCCAGTTTTTACAGAACTATGATTATTGCCTAAGCTACATGTGTCTCAGAGCAAGCCTCCTTATCCAATCAGGACAACAAACCAGCTGCCCACAATCACCCTAGGTCTCGCGCCAAGGCCATATTCTGAGTCAGAAACGAAAGAATTCCCTGATATGCCACAGAAGTATGTTAATGACCTCATGAAACACAGTTACATATATGTATACACAATACATACATATTCACACGTGCACCTATTTGTATATATGGGTATATGTAAGTATATATGGTTATAAACAGGTAGGTAGGTAGTTCCTCTCTAGTTGACAAACGAACAGAGAATCAGATCACAGTCCAAAACGCGTTTGCCCATTTTTCTCTAGGATCAATCATAGTTGCCCACATACTAAGAGGGCATTCCTCCACTGGGTGGAGAGAGAAAGAAAAGAGCAATATCCTCTAGCTTGCACTATATAGATGATATATCTATACGTATTCTAACCTGCTCCCATTACAAACTGCCTTCTTTCTACCTAAAAAGAGGCTTTTCAATCTACAGGCTTGAAGCATATCAGATATATTTTTAAAATTTGGCTTCTAAGCCAGATACTAAAAGAGTACACATTGTGGGATTCTATTTATAAAAAGCATACACGATAAAACCTGGCAAAATTAATCTATCCTGTTGGAAGTCAAGAGAGTGGTTACCCCTCATTCAG
>NW_011891548.1:0-2888 GCF_000151845.1 Pteropus vampyrus
GCAGAGCTGAGGACTCGCATGTTCCTGCCATCTTGGCACCTGACTTCATGCACGGAAGCTCGCGCTGTGCCCTTTGAGGGTGAGAGAGCCCGTGGAGAACCTCAGGGGACCTTGACGGCACACAGACAGGGAGAGACCCAGGGGTCCTCGAGTCCTGGCTCAGCCTGTCCCCGAGCCCAGCCACTAGCTGGATGCGGCCTCATGGCTGAATCCACTCAACCCGAACGAATCGTGAAAGTAACCAATTTTTATTGTTTTAGGCCCTGACATATTGAGGGCTGTTGTCACATTCATGCAGCCATCGGTTACCGATGTCGAAGTATTTTTTCCTCTTTATATTCACGATCGAAGAGGCATTTCCTCATTATCGTATGAAAACAGGTCACCAACTCTCTTCCCCCAACGAAATGGCATGGCCCCCTCTGACAGGGCCGGTGTGAATTTCAGACACATTGGGTCCCACTTCTCTGTCCCTTGGGATCCGCCAGCACGCCCGCTCCAGCCGGCAAGCGTGTCTTCTCAGTTTCAAGAATTCACATTTTGTAAAGCAGTTTTTTTGCTCACTTTACACATTTCCAGCCACTTCATTATTATACATTTGTATTGACCTCTGCGTGGGCTCATTTTCAAGGCTTACGCCACATTTAAATATCAAAGGGCGAGATAGTGTCCCCGTGTGTGTCCCGTTCGTGAGAGAGCTTTCTCACCTGCCTGGCAATGGTTCCTGGTTTCCTGAGGGGCGGTCGTCCCCCGCAGTCTGCCCAGGTCACCCCATCACTTAGTTTCCACAGGGCAAAAGCACCATCCTAAACCCTCATTCACTCTGCCCCTTCATTTTGCGTGTATTCGATTATAGTAATTCCACTAACTAGGAAGATATAATCCCTGGGGGGAGGGGGCCGGAAGTACGAAAGGACCCTGGGCTGGCCAGTGGCTGCATTGGACCGGACCGCTTGGAGCGACCCGGAGAACGAGCGGGCTACGTTAGCACCAGCGCGCCGACTTCGTGGTGGCGTGAATCGCGATACGGCATGGAGGTGATCGCAATATTGGCGCCTCACCGTGTAAGCACATTTTAAGTGCTGTGTAACTTACAGAGAACTGCAAAACAGATCCTTCTGGAAGACCGTATGGCCTGACGTCACGCGTGGAAACATCCCCCTCTGTGAAGCCCCGGACGCTTTATCGATTTATTTACCTTTGGTATTTCGGTCTTCGATTCGCCTGGGATTGATTGGGGGTGTGGTGTGTGGTGACGGGGAGTCGCCATTGTCCTTGTTCGTATGTGATTATCCTTTGATCCAGTCCATCGATTGGCTATCCAATCGATCCATTTCTTTGATCGGTTATCTAATATATCCATTCTTCTGGACTCCATTTTGCTTGACTTGCATATATATCTGCACATGAACATCATACAGATTTGATTACTGTTATTGGTAATAAAGCCAGAGTCTATTCTTCTTTAAGATAATTTTAACTTGGACGTGGTTCCATAGCGTAGTGGTTAGGACGTCTGCTTTACACGCAGAAGGTCCCGGCTTCACAGCCCAGTGGAGCCACGGTCCATGGTCTATGGCCACGCCACCCTGAACAAGCCTGATGTCTGATCTTGGAAGCTCAGCAGGGTCGAGCCTGGTTAGTTCTTGGATGGGAGACCACTTAGGAAGACCAGGTGCTGTAGGTGTAAAAATTAATAATTAATACTAATAAATAATTTTTCAAAGATAATTTTAACTTGGGCTTTTGCATGTTCACCTACAATTTAGAATCTGATCTTTCATTCTCTCTCGCTCCTGATCTGGTTGGGCTGGAATCTACCATCCCACCGACTTGTTATGTGTTTCCTGTTTGTCTTAGCTGTTCTTCATTCTTATTTTCTCTTTCTCCTCCTTCTGGATTATTCGAATGTGTTTATGATGCCCTTTTATATCTTCCATTAACTTATTACTCATACCTCTTTGTTTTATTACTTTGTTAGTTGTTTCAGGGTTTACGATCTGAATCTTCAACTCATTACAGTGCATGTTCGAACAATAGTGTGCCGCTTCGCATGCTCTGTAGAAACTTCACAAGAACATGTTTCTATTCCCCCCCGCCATACTTTGTGCTATTGTTGGCGTATACTTAAATACTACGCACGTCATAAAGACAACGCACTATTATTATTCTTATATTCAATAATTATTCTTTAAAGAAATTTAAACACGAGAAATGTATTTTATGTCCTCACATATTTACTATTTCTGATGCTTTACTAAATTATTTAGAGTAGAGCTAACTTTCTATCTGGTATTTTTTTCCTTCTTTCCAAAGAACTTTCCTTAACATTTTCTGTACAGTGATAAATTCTCTTAGTTTTGGTTTGTCCGAAATGTCTTTATGTCTGCCCACATTTTAAAAAGATCTTTTCATTAGGCATAGAATTCTAGTTTGACAGGTTTCTAATTTTTTTTTAATACTGTAAACATGTTGCCCATTGTCTTGCAGCTTGCATCACTTCTGTCAGCTTCCAGGCTTATTTCTGTTCCTCTGTAAATAACATTACCTCTTTACGCTAGCTGCTTTACAACTTTTTATGGCTGGTTGTGAACAATTCGATTATGACGAGCCTGGATTTGGATTTGAGTTTTTGTATTTATCAAGTTTATAAATATTTCAGCTATTTTTTTTCAGATTTTTTTACTTTCTCCTTCTTTATTATATATCTATGATTATAGGCAAATGAGATAATTTGCCATTGACCATAAGCCACTGATGTTTTGTTTATTTTTTGTCTTTTTCCTTCATCGGGGATCATTTCTTTTGCTGTGTATTCCAGTTGACGGCTCTTTTCTTCCTTAGTATCTAATCTGCTGTTTATCCTGCCCAGCGTGTCTCTTCATTAG
>NW_011891548.1:2938-3356 GCF_000151845.1 Pteropus vampyrus
CTTTTTCTTCTTGTATCGAATTTAGTAAATTTTGTCTTTAAAGGAATTTTCGCTAAGTTCTTCTTTATAGGTTTGAATTTTGTTCTGAAATTCACCATCTTGTCATGGATACTGTCGTGATATACAGTATTCATCCTTAAGACTGTGTATGATAATTTCAATATCACAACCAACAGTAAGACTATTTATATTTTCTGTTTTTTTCTCTTAGATTTTGGTCACTTGGTTCTGTCTCCTGGTGTCCTTCTCGATTTTTTTTTTTTGAAGGTCTGATATTGTATAAGAAAAGCATCATTGATCATTTGAGATTCTAAATGATGTCTTCTTTTGAAGAAAATTTACTTTTGTTTTTAACAGCCGGACATTTTCAAACAATTAGCAATTGAGTTCGTTCAGAGCCGGGGTTAGTTCTATGAGT
>NW_011891548.1:3406-4063 GCF_000151845.1 Pteropus vampyrus
GGATCATTTCTTTTGCTGTGTATTCCAGTTGACGGCTCTTTTCTTCCTTAGTATCTAATCTGCTGTTTATCCTGCCCAGCGTGTCTCTTCATTAGTTATTATATTTTTAATTGCTAGAGGGTCCATTCAGGTCCCTTAAAATTTTTTCGTCTCTCTCCTCATCACGTCGTCTTTAATCCTGAGCATTTGTGGCATATTTGTAGTAGTAGTTATAACATTCTCATCTCCTAATTTCATCATTTCTGTCTTACGCTGGGTCTAGAGCAGTATGCGGTCCAAGGCGTAGTTTATTCTAAGACAATCATCTTCTTAGGACTCCTCCCGATGCCCAGTGTGTTATACTGTCTCTTTACTCTGGTTAGAAGAAGCACAAATTATTTCCAGCCTTGTGTGAGTTTCAAAAAAAAAAAAATGTTTTAGCTTACCTCTTTTTAGTATTATTTTCCCCTTAGCCTTGTGGGGTCCCACTCCACACATCTGCAAGTTTGCATTCTGGAAAATATTTAAGGGACTTTCTGCAAATCTCTGTCTCTCTGTCTGTCTCTGTCTCTCTCTCTCTCTGTCTCTCTGTCTCTGTCTCTCTGTCTCTCTGTCTGTCTGTCTCTCTGTCTCTGTCTCTGTCTCTCTCTCTCTCTGTCTCTCTGTCTCTCTGTCTCT
>NW_011891548.1:4159-5125 GCF_000151845.1 Pteropus vampyrus
TAGGGTTTCGGATGCATATTCTAAACCGGCCCCTTTTCTCCTTAACATTTCCATCTCCGGCCTTTCGCTGGGGGTCGGGAAATTTATTCTATTTCATCTTTAAGGCTAGGGGTCGGCACGCGTTTCTGCAAAGGGTCAGGCAGTAAATGTTTTAGGCTCCGCGTGCCGTGTGGTCTGTCCCAACTCTCCAGCTCGGCTCCCGTCATGCACGAGCGCATGTCCAGAACGCAGAAATAGGCGAGCGTGGCTGTGTTCCAGGAAAACTTTATTTACAAAAACAGGCAGTGGGCTGGATTCGGCCTGCGGCCCCTCGCTTGTGACCCCCACTCTAAGTCACTAAGTCAGGTCCCAACCGGGCTTTATTCTAGCCTTGAGCTCATCTACTCGGGCGTCAAATAGGAAATCACGTTTCATTAACCTGCTGTTCCCCAGCAGGTCCGCTTTGGGGTAACAGAGTCTCCTTCCTCATTCTTTAGCGTTTCGTCCGACCCGCCCTCCATCACCTCGGCGCCCTGGGGCCCTCCGGTCCGAGGTGTTGTGTTTCTTCCTCATGCTGGTGCAGGGCCTTTGGGTGCACAGTCATCTTCCTTTGACACCTCACGGCCGCACTGCTGCTTGCTCCCGGGGGAGGCTCCGCGGGCAGAGGTTCGGTCCCCGCTCCACAGGCGGCAGCTCCCTGTGCAGGGACCAGGGCGAGGCAGATGTGCCCGCCTCCCGCCTCCTTGGGTACCAGGCTTAGGGCTTCTCAGCAGCGGCCCCTCTGCCCTCTGTTTACCTGCATCCCAGCCCTTTGGGGGCCTGGGGAGCCAGCAGGCCTCGTGGGAGGATAGGCCAGCTGGGGGTCCTTCTCCCCGCAAGGAATCATGGCTCCCCCGTCTGTGCCCTGGGCCGTCCCCACCAGGCTCGCCCGCCCGGAGGACACTGCCTCCTGCTCAGCTCCCGCAGCCAGGGCCCTGCCCGCTGCTG
>NW_011891549.1:0-516 GCF_000151845.1 Pteropus vampyrus
GATAACAAGTCTTCCCACGAACACCGGTTTCTCCTCAGTGGGGTCTCTATCTCACACCAGGAGCTTAGATCTGACGGCTGTTGGCAAGTTTGCAGCCAGGAATTAAGGTCTTGCCCTGATTCTGGCCTTTATGTACGAGAATTTACCCTGAAGGCCACTCACTCCTCCATCACTCTGCATACGGAGCCACCGAGTCTTTGCAAAGACACACATGACATGGTCCCCTTCCCAGTGATTCCCCGGGGCTGGTGGGCGTGGCCTGTACCTGAGCAAATGATTGACCACACAAACCTTACGTGCCATCAAAGAAAACCCCAGAGGCTGTGGACAGTGGGAGGAAGCGGGGGGCTCTGAAAATACTTTCCAGGGGCACAGATTTAGGGGAGAGGGAGGCGGACCCAGAGGAGTTCAACAAAGAAAGGACATTCCAGGCAGAGGGGCAGGAGGCCATGGAAGGTACCAGAACGGGAGTGAGCCCGGGACACTAAAGAGCCAGGTGACGCTGTGAGCAAACGG
>NW_011891549.1:5086-6451 GCF_000151845.1 Pteropus vampyrus
GTCACCGTTCGGCGGAGTCGCCTTGGGACGCGTCTGCCACCACGGCACCGTGGACCAGCTCGGAGCGATGGTCGTGGACGCGAGAGCGTGTGTTCGGGAGGCGCTGATGAGCCCGCCCTGGTCCTCGAAAGGTCCGTGAGGCGAAGTGCATCGGGCTGCCAGCCTGGGGACAGCCGGGGGGACACCCGTGAAGCTCCCGATCACCCGTCTCGTCTCCACGGTGCTTTTTAATGACGCCCGGGGGGGCACTTTGGGCTCATGATTTGCAGACGCTGCGAAATAGCCTTATTAGCGCTGTATTAAGATGCCCTTGGAAAAATAACGCCCCAAATCGCAAATCTTCTCCTGCCTCTTAAATTAGTGATAGAAACAGGACAGAAATCTGACTTCCCCAAATCGGACCTCGAGTGTGCAGTGTGCAGTTTGTAACGAGCCCGACAGGGCTCCCCGCCCGCCGTCTAGCCCGGGACGTGACCGCTGGCGGAGTCGCCGGCGCCGTGGACGCGTCCTCACGCGGGGCGCTGCGCCCTGGGCATTCTGGCCTCCGGGGTCTTCTTGCTTCTCTGGGGCACTTGGCTCCATCGGCCCGGGGCCGGCTGTGCCTCACGTCCCCCTCGCTGTCACAATGACTTGCTCCTCCAATGGCCCAAGAGCCAGCAGTGCCCTGGCAAGCCGGCGTCCACGCGGACCCTCTGGCCGTCACACCTCCGCTGGCAGAGTCTTGACTTTCCGGGTCACCAGGGGCCTCTCCGAGACGCACCTGGCCTGTCGCCGACTGTCACCCCACTTTTACGTGGACGCTCCATTTCCACAGTCCTCGTTCCTCTAACTCAGGACTCCGCGAGCTGCCTCCAGCCACTGATTCATTTTAATTTACCTGCGGGTAAAGCTTTGTCGGAGCGCACCTACCTCTGCTCGCTCACGCCAGGGCCACCGTCCCACCTGCTCCGCTGCTCCGAAGGGTTGAGTGGCTGCGGCAGAGACCGTGGTCCACGAAGCCAGGACTTGTCACAACCTGGCTCTTCCTGGGATACTTTGCCAGTCAGCCCCTGGCCCAGACCAATGGCCCGGAACCCGGTTCCATGTGCATCTCTACTGCGTTAAGCTACAACATCCTATTTCAGAAAGCACAGAGGGGCCGGCATTTTATAAATGACGCAGAGAAGCACTGACCTGTCACCTGCTCACACTGCTCCGCCCACCTCCAAACGCGCTCTGCGTCCAGCGCTGGGGACTCCGAGTGAACGGGACACGGCCTTGCCCTAAAGGGCTCTGACCAGGGGCAGCGCTGGACGCGTGAGACCGTCTGCAGGAGGGCTCTGCCGGTTCGAACCAGGCACGGTGCTCCCGGAGCCGAGAGGATGG
>NW_011891549.1:7846-9516 GCF_000151845.1 Pteropus vampyrus
CCTCCCCAGCAGCACGCTCTGCACGCCTCACGCCGCGACAGCGCGGGGCGCACTGGGCTTCGTGCTAGTAGCCTGGGGACGATCCACGCTCGTGTCACTGTCTATTTTCCCCACTGCTCACGTTTGTAACCTCGTTGGGGCAAGAAGAAAGAAAGAAGAAATACGAATAAAGCTTTGCGTCCTTGGCCAGCAGTGGCCCTGCCAGAGGCTGACTTGCCGGCTGTCGGAACGACGGGATGACGGAAGCAGGTGTGTGAGTCCTGGGCTTTTGCTGTCACATTACGAGCCGCGCCCTCACTCCCAGACGGACACAGCTGCGGCAGCTCAGACCAAGACCACTCGAAGTCTGTGCCGAATGCAGGGAGCCGTCCGCGGACGAGAGACTGGCTCCGGGTCTGGAACGTGTAGCTGCCATGCTCCGGAGCCCGGGGGCACGAACCGCCCTGTGACAATCGCTTTCCTGTCCCATGCGCCCCGCGGGGACGGGCCCCTGCTTGCCCATCTACTCCCCAGAGCACAAGGCATGTCGCGGTCTCATTTTCTTCTATCCTGATTATTTACATCAAAATCAGGTGCCTCTCTTCCTCCCCTCACTGCTGCCCACAAAGAGAGAATAAGCACCAAAAAACCGCCAATAATGATCGACGACGGATCTGCTACGCACAGCAGATGAGTGTAAGTGACAACACTTATTCTTTAAAATTTCAACAGGGCAGGCAGAAACCCTTCAAATAGTTCAAGGTAGCCCCAAATCTACATGCTTTCAGAAAAAACGTCAATAAGTCAGTGCTATCAGCTGAATCATGGTCCGCCCCCAAAGAAGCACATGGCCCTAACCCCCTGCATTTCAGGCTGCGACCTTATTTAGAAACAGACCCATCGCAGGTGTAATCATGAAGGTGAGAGGTCAGGCGCTGGGGTAGGGGGGGCCCTAATTCCATGGACCGACGTCCTTAGAAGAAAGGAAAAGACACTTAGAGAGATGGCCAGGTGACAAGGGAGACAGAGATTATAGGACGTGACCGGCCACGAGCCAAGGACGCCGGGGGTGACACCCCTCTACAGGTTTCAGAGGAGCGCGGCCCCGCCCGCACCTTGATTTTGGATGTGTGACCTCCAGAACCGGGAGACAGCCATCTCTGTTGGTCTAACCCACCGACTGTCACAGCAGCCCTGGGGACCAATACAGTCACAGAGAAGCTGCTTCTTCACCAGATATGACGACAGATCGCCAGAGGAGTCTGCAGGAGCCCAAAGGGGGGAACTTCTTTTCCTTCTGGAGAAGCGGAGAAACACACCCTCTGTCCCCAAACACTGCCACTGCCCACGGCCGGCACAAACAAGTGAGAAGTCCTGCCATAAATACGTCTACTTAATGTGCTCGCGCCCCCTGCAAAGCTCCCTGTAAGCAAATAAGGTGACCTTTAAGAATCCGGCGTTTCGCAGGCCTTTCGGCCACGACTCCTCCCTGCACAGGGCCGGATTTAAGCAGGATGCCTGCGAGAGGGACCTGCACAGCTTCCCCGATGCTCGCGTCACGAGGACCCGATCTGATGTCAGAGGAACCGCAAAGCTGACAGTGAAATCTACAGACACACGACCGATGGTTAAAGAACGAGATTAAATTAGCTTCCTCGTAATTGTATCTTCTAAATGAAATTTTATATTCT
>NW_011891549.1:10791-11428 GCF_000151845.1 Pteropus vampyrus
GGCTGCTCCCCAGGAGCAGCTCATTAACACCAAAATCCCCGTTCCCTGTGGGATTGTGTCTACAAGTGAAATATTTAGAAAGGGCAGGTGGTTCCAGGAGGCGCCGAGGGCTATCGGCTCCATCTCCCCTTCATTCCCCCGGGTGGCTGCCATAGGACACGCCCCGACTCTGAGAAGCAGAGTTTGCAAAGCACGACTCCAAACCAAAGCCTGGGGTGAGGTGTCCTGGAGCCAGGTAGAGTGGGTGTCACAGGTGGACACAGCGTGGCGTGGACGCTCTCTCACGGACACCGGGGACCTTCCTGGCCGAATTCCATCTGCTCCAAGCTCACCCGGACCCCGCTTCCGCTGGCCGGGCCGTGCCCTATGTCGTCTGAGGTTTCCCCATACAGACTACTGCCTGAAGGCCCGGTGGCCTCGGTTCTCTGCCTCGGGCCATCTGCGTGACCCGAACAACCAGCATGCAACTGTAGTGACAGTGAGAAAGGGATCTTCCCAGGGCCCCCGCAATCATGTGCCCGGACCCCTCAGAGATGGAAGCGGAGGGGCAGCGGAGGCCCCCTGAGTGGGCCCTGCCTGGGCGGCTTTGTGGGTGTCCGGGGCGCGCTGGGCCTCTCGGGTGCAGGCGGTATGCGTG
>NW_011891550.1:0-636 GCF_000151845.1 Pteropus vampyrus
GACGGTCGCAGCTCCGCGCCTCCCTCCCGCCCTTGTGTTTGAAAAAAAAACGCTGCTCGGAATCAAAACACGAGCTGCTTGGCAGCCGAGCCCCGTCTCTTTTAGGGGACCCTGTAGCTCCCGATTTCTTCGGTGCCCCCACTAGCTGCTTCCTGAGCTATCTGCTCGAGCTGCTGTCGCTTTCCCTTTTCTACTGTCCTAGTTGGGTCCTTTTCTGGACTGCTCTGGGTCGCGAAGAAAATGTCCCCGCGGACCTGCTCTCTGGCTCAGTGAAACTGTGGCCGCTTGGTGGCAGCGTCGCGCCACGGACGGTCGCAGCTCCGCGCCTCCCTCCCGCCCTTGTGTTTGAAAAAAAGCGCTGTTCGGAATCAAAACACGAGCTGCTTGGCAGCCGAGGCCCGTCTCTTTTAGGGGACCCTGTCTCTTTTAGGGCTCCCGATTTCTTCGGTGCCCCCATTAGCTGCTTCCTGAGCTCCCTGCTCGAGCTGCTGTCGCTTTCCCTTTTCTACTGTCCTGGTTGGATCCTTTTCTGGACTGCTCCGGGTCGCGAAGAAAATGTCCCCGCGGACCTGCTCTCTGGCTCAGTGAAACTGTGGCCGCTTGGTGGCAGCATCGCGCCACGGACGGTCGCAGCTC
>NW_011891550.1:1551-1928 GCF_000151845.1 Pteropus vampyrus
GGGTCGCGAAGAAAATGTCCCCGCGGACCTGCTCTCTGGCTCAGTGAAACTGTGGCCGCTTGGTGGCAGCATCGCGCCATTGACGGTCGCAGCTCCGCGCCTCCCTCCCGCCTTTGTGTTTGAAAAAAAAGCGCTGTTCGGAATCAAAACACCAGCTGCTTGGCAGCCGAGGCCCGTCTCTTTTAGGGGACCCTGTAGCTCCCGATTTCTTCGGTGCCCCCACTAGCTGCTTCCTGAGCTCCCTGCTCGAGCTGCTGTCGCTTTCCCTTTTCTACTGTCCTGGTTGGATCCTTTTCTGGACTGCTCTGGGTCGCGAAGAAAATGTCCCCGCGGACCTGCTCTCTGGCTCAGTGAAACTGTGGCCGCTTGGTGGCAGC
>NW_011891550.1:1978-2619 GCF_000151845.1 Pteropus vampyrus
GCGAAGAAAATGTCCCCGCGGACCTGCTCTCTGGCTCAGTGAAACTGTGGCCGCTTGGTGGCAGCATCGCGCCACGGACGGTCGCAGCTCCGCGCTTCCCTCCCGCCCTTGTGTTTGAAAAAAAAACGCTGTTCGGAATCAAAACACGAGCTGCTTGGCAGCCGAGGCCTGTCTCTTTTAGGGGACCCTGTCTCTTTTAGGGCTCCCGATTTCTTCGGTGCCCCCACTAGCTGCTTCCTGAGCTCCCTGCTCCAGCTGCTGTCGCTTTCCCTTTGCTACTGTCCTGGTTGGGTCCTTTTCTGGACTGCTCTGGGTCGCGAAGTAAATGTCCCCGCGGACCTGCTCTCTGGCTCAGTGAAACTGTGGCCGCTTGGTGGCAGCATCGCGCCACGGACGGTCGCAGCTCCGCGCCTCCCTCCCGCCCTTGTGTTTGAAAAAAAAAACGCTGCTCAGACTCAAAACACGGGCTGCTTGGCAGCCGAGGCCTGTCTCTTTTAGGGGGCCCTGTAGCTCCCACTTGTTTCGTTTACTGTCCTTGATTGCTACCCTGCTTGTAAACTTTCTTGCGTATGACTTTTTTTTATAGCCATTGTACCAAGTCTCCTGTAGGGCTTATTTTAACTTTCTTGTTTTGTTCAATA
>NW_011891551.1:0-1168 GCF_000151845.1 Pteropus vampyrus
AATAAGGTAGAAGTAACCTGAAAGTCACGTAGCAATTGTTATGGAATCCCGAGGCGGTCACGTGAACAGCTCGGAGGATCCACTTGGGGGCCAAGATAGACCCCATGAAATTTGTGTGTCTACCATGTGACTGGTCTTGTTGTTTTGGACATAGGTTTGCACTCTCCTTCTTAGAAAGAACCATAATTGCGAGTGTTGGAAAGGTTTTCCACTGAAGTTTACCTGGAAAATGAGACTGGCATGGTATCGTGTTTTCAAGCATCTACTCTACTTTCCCTGTTCCAGAAAGATGACTGGATCATGTTTCATGGTATCTATAGACTTTTTTTTTTTCTATCATTAAGTTCTTGTTATCGTGTGCCAAGTCCTCAACCTAAGGTTCTTTTAAGAAAACTTAAACTAGATTCTGTGAGCCAAGGTTTCCACACTATTACCTGGAAAAAGAACAAATTTGGGGCCATCCTTCCAAAACCCTCAATTGAATTCTGAAAAGAACTTTCCAGGCTTTGTACATGGTTTCCAAATGCCCACATTACCTTCTCTTAGCAGGGGAAAGGCTTGGTGATATAAGTTATGGTCACCTTTCAATCACTGGCAAAAGGGAAAATTGGTGATGAGGACCAGATTGTGCTGAATGGACTGTTAGGATGACATAAGTGTGGTGCCATAGGCCCAAATTTCTATTGTGAATGTTTTAATGAGATGACAGTCTTGGTGCTGAGAACCGAGACCTCCATTCTTCCTCCTACTCTGAGATGACAGCTTGGTGATGTGGGCCAAGTTCTCTACAAGACTTTCTGGTAGCAGGAGCTTGGATGGCTATTGTGGGCCTAGGTCTTCAGTCTGGACTTTGTTACCAATTGCATGGTCTTGATCTTGAGGCCCTGGGGCTGGCAGCTATTTCCTACTAGGAAGTCCAGGCGTGGTGCCGATTTCCAGAGTCTCTGTTCTAGTTACTCTTTATAAAGGAGGTTTGTTGTTGTGGCCCTAGTCCGGAAGGTGCATTCCTTCAGAAAGGACAGGCCTAGAACCGTGGGCGGAGGCCACTCTTCGGCCTCGGTTAGGGAAAGACAGAAGAAACACTGTGGGCCAATTTTCAGCTCTACTTCCTGAAAATAGTGGAAGGAATTCGACGTGCAATCCAAGGTCAGCACTCTGGTTCCTGATT
>NW_011891551.1:2473-9194 GCF_000151845.1 Pteropus vampyrus
GAATTCGACGTGCAATCCAAGGTCAGCACTCTGGTTCCTGATTTGATATCCAGGCAAGAGGCAAGGTCCTAGGTCTCGAGTTCGGATTCTCTTTCCTGAGGACAGGGTTGCCCTGTTGGGTGAGGTCTCCATTCTACTAGTTTTCAAGAGGACAGGTTTTTGCCACGTGTCACAGTTTCCTTTTTACTAATCGTTAGGAAAATACAGGCTTTGTCCCTTGGGCCTGTGTCACCACACCATGTCCTTTCAAGGGAAGACAGCGTTCCTATTAGGAAGTCCAGGGAGTTCTACATTCTTCCTTTTATTCAGAGAAGACAGCTTTGTCTGGGATCCAAGTACTCCACTTGAGTTTCTGTTCACTTTGGTACCTTGGTTTTCGTGTAAGTAGTTGTTCCTTCTAGTCGGTTAACAATTAGATGGTCTTGACTTTGGGAGCCTGAGCCTGCACTCTAATTCCTGTGCGGAGAGTCCAGGCTTGGTGTCACAGGCCTAAGTCTCCATTCAGGTTTCCTTTGTAAAGAGACAGGCTTGTTGCTGTGGGCCTAAATATCACTCAACATTCATTCGGGAAGCACAGGCATAGAACCGTGGGCACAGGCCACCCTTTCAGACTCTGTTAGGAAAAGACAAGAAATGCTGTGAGCCTAGGTCTCAGCAATATCAGCTGGAATAGGTGAAGGAATTTGCCAAAGCACCAAACTCGGTCCTAAAAGAAATTCCAGATATGGACCAAAAATTCTAGTTCTATAAGAGAGATTTCTTACCAGGAAAAAGACCTGCCAATGGATGAAGTCTCCATTTACTAATTTTCAACAAGGGCATGCTTGTTGCTTTTATTATGATGATGATGATGATGATGATGATGATGATTATTTATTCATTTATTTATATTTACACGAGGAAACCCTTGGTTGACCTCACAGATTGCAAGGACATTGTCAGTATACAATCACTTATTTTTTTTCAAAATTTTCTATGCTTACAGCTCCTGGTCTTCCTATGTGGTCTCCATCCAAGTACTAACCAGGCCCAACCCTGCTTAGCTTCTGAGATCAGACAGGATCGGGCTTATTCCAGGTGGCAGGGCGGTGAGCTTGTTGGTTTTAGACGAGGACTTTGTTGTATTATCGTTAGAAAAAGACTGGCGCTGTGTCATGGCCCAGGATTCCAGTCTACATATTTTGACGTGAGGCCAGTACTGTTTCCATGAACAGAGGTCTCCTTCGTTTTCCATAAGATTAGACAGCTTTGATCTGTGGGCCATTCACTGTACATTTGTTTCCATCAAAGTATCTAGGTGTTTGGTAGTGTGAGTAGGTCTTTTGCCTAGATTGTTCAAAATTAGACAGTGTTTACTTCGAGTACAAAAGCCCAGCTGGAGTCAATACGGCATCGCTTGACCTCCCGGCGTGAATCTCATGCCCATCAATAGACTGGCCTCTATGAAACACAGGGATATCATGTAACAGATGCAGATGACCTAGTGCTCCCTTTGGAAAGACGAGTGCATATGACTTAACATTTATATGAACACAGAAAACATTACTCTGTGTAACAGAATGTAGCCAGGACAGCCTGCTGACTGACCTGCAATTGAAAGACATCTGCACATTACAAAACTTGCTTGAGGTCAACGGTATAAGCAGCCAGACAATGCCCCTTAATTTGCCTTTGGTTTTGTCGAGTGTCAAGAAACCGCCTTTCTGGCAGTGGAGGTGGAGGTTACATATTGGCTGCGTTTAATCCGAAGGCTGAGTGTGCTCTGAAGGTGCGAGTGGATAGCGATGGAAACGGCAGCCAGCATTTTGCTGTATTGTAGCAAAAATACTGAGTCATCGTGAGCATAAGCCTTAATGGCTTCAGTTGCGTCTCCCATGCTCTTCTTGGATGTGAATCTTAGGCCAAGATTGTCAAGAGGGAATTGCTTAACGGCCAATGCATCGATGGTGAAACTTTAAAAAGGTACACTTTTTGAGACATGTTTTGAAAACACTTGTTTGAGGATAGGGGAAAAGGAAGAAAGTGGAAGTCACCTGAAAATCATGTAGCAATCACTAGATAATCATGCGGCAGTCACGTGAACAGCTCACAGGATTCACATGGGGTCGTGGAAGACCCAGCGGGAATTGTTTGTCTACCAAGTGACTAGTCTTATTACTGTCGGCGTAGATTTTCACTTAACTTCTTCAAATGAATCAGGCCTCAGTGTGTGGATAATTTTCCACTGAAGTTTGTATTGAAAATCAGATTGGCATGGTGTCCTGTTTTCAAACATCCACTCTAAATCCTCTGATCCAGACAGTGGAATGGATCATGGTTCATTGACTTCTATCGACTGTTTTCTGTCTTTTTGTGTTTTTTGTTTTGTTCTTCCAAGATGGTCTTGTCACCGTGTGTTATGTTGCTAACCAAAGGTTGCTTCATGAAACTGTAGGCCAGATTCTGCTGGCCAAGTCTACACTCTACGTCCTGGAAATTGAAATAATACTCTGCCGTGTTTCCAATCTCTGCTTGAACTCCTGCAAAATGAGGTCATTCTCTGTTATTCCAAGTGCTCACACTACCTTCTCTTACCAGGGGAGAAGCTTGGTGCTGTAGCATACGGTCACTTTTCAATAATTGGCAAAAGGGAAAATTGGTGATGTGGGACCAGATTGTGCTGAATGGACTGTTAGAATGACGGAAACTTGGTGCTATTGGCCCAAATTTCTATCGTAAAGGCATTAAGAGAAGGACAATCTTGGTGCCATGAACCAAGTTCTCTGTTTTTCCGTCAGGGTGATGATATCTTGCTTATGTAGACCAAGGTTTTCCCAAGAGTATGTCGTAGCAGGAGTCAGGCATGTTGTAGTCCTAGGTTATCAGGATGGACTGTTACTGATTGAATGGTCATGACCTTGTGGGCCTGGCGCTGCCAACTAGTTTCGTTTAGGAGGTCCAGGGTAGGTGCCAGTCTCAGCAGTCTTCATTCTAATTTCTCTTCCATAAAGAAGTCTCATTGCTGGGTGCCTAGGAACGAGGGCGATATTCTCTCTGAATGGACAGGGTTTGAACCGTGTACCCAGGCCACCCACCCCTTCTGACTCTGTTTGGAAAAAAAAAAAAAAAACAGAAGAAATGCTTTCAGCCTATTACTCAGTTCACTTCTACTTTCTGGAAATAGAAGAAGGGATTGAAATTGCAAACCAAGGTCAGCATTCTGGTTCCTGATTAGAAATCTAGGTAGGAGACAAGGTCTTAGGTCTCAAGATAAGATTCTCCTCCTGAGGACATGCTTGGCCTGGGGCGTAAGATTTCCTCTTTAATTGTTTTGAGAGAGGACAACTTTATTGCCATTGCTACCCGGCTCCCTTATAATTATTCTTAGGAAAAGACAAGCTTTGTGCATTGGGTGGCCTTCAGCACTCCACATCATTTTAAGGGCAGACATGTTGCTGGTATGAATGGAGGCCTCCATTCTTACTGTTGTTCAGTGAAGACTATATGATTTTCTGCCCGTAGAGGCTTCCTTGGGTGTAATTGGAGTAGTTATATCCTCCAGTCTCTTATTAATTATACGGTCTTGATCTCTTGAGCTTGTGTCAGCACTCAAGATTCTGTGAATAGAGTCCATGCTAGGTGTCACAGGCCCAAGTCTCCATTCGAGATGCCCTTGCATAAAGACAGGCTTGTTGCTGTGGGCCTATGAGAGCATTTGATATTCATTTAGGGAGGACAAGTTTAATACCGTGGGCCCTGGCCATCACTTTGTCTTTGTTAGACAAGACAGAAGAAATGCTGTGGGATGAAGTCTCAATTCTATCATTTGGAATCGGTGAAATTTTTGAAGAGCAAGCCAAAGTCACCCCTCTCGCTCCTAAAAGAAATTCCAGACATGGAGCCAAGGTTTTAGTTTAACAAGAAAGATATTTTTATGAGTGGGAAGCCTGGCCTTGCAGTTTAAAGTCTCCATATACCAATTTTTAATGAGAACATGCTTGTTGGCTTTAGACCAGCGCTCCATTATCTTATTGTTAAGAAGACATGGGCATTGTGTCATGGGCCCAGGTCCATATGCACATCATTTGAAAGGAGGACAGTACTGTTATCATGAACAGAGGACTCCTTTTTTTTCTGTAAAAGTAGACAGCTTTGGTCTGTGGGCCATGCAGTGCACATTTGTTTCCGTCAAAGGATCTAGGTTGTTGATATTTCTATGAGAGCTTTTGCCTAGGCTGTTCAAAATTAGATAGTCTTTACCTCGGGTCAAAAGGCCCAGCAGCAGTCACCACAGGATCACTTGTCTGCCCGCTGTGAATCACGTGCCCATCAAGAGACTGGCTTCTATGAAACGCAGGTAGATCATGTGACAGATGAGGATGACCTAATGCTCCCTTTGGAATGACGAGTGCATATCACTTGATAACATTCCCATCAACGCTGAGAAAACAGACTCTCTGTCACAGAAAGTGGCTGAGACAGCCTGCGATCTGACCTCCAATCGAGTGTCGTGTCCGCATTCCTAGACCTGCTTGACATCAGTGGTATATGCGGCCTGGGAATGATTTTTAATTCGCCTCCAGTTTTTTCTGATATCATGGAACCTGCTCTATGGCCATGGAGGCTCAGGTTACATATTGTCTGCAATTAATCTTAAGGCTGAATGTGCTGTGAGGATGTGACTAGATAGCGGTGAAAATAACGGCTGCCATTTTGCCGTACGGTAGGTAAAATGCTCAGTCATTTTGATGAAAACTCTTCATGGCAGAAAGAACGGCTGTCTCAGAATACTGCTGTAGCAAACCTCAGACAACAAATTCTGAGACGAACTGACTTAACGAGCATAGGAAAGAATGCTGGGATATTGACATAAAGGCAGTTCCTTCAACATGTTCTGGAAATCCTTGGTGTAGGTCAGCAGAAGGATATAAGATAGAAATCCACTGAAAATCTGCTAGCAAGAAAATGTGAATCTCGCGTTATTCATGTGGCTGACCCATGGGAATCACGTGACCATCAAGAGCCTGACCGAGGGCATTAAAGGAAGATCACGAGACATTAGGTGATGGTGTGGTACCGATTTTTGAGTTACCCTTGTACGTTCCTTGGTAAAATTCACATAAACACTGAGAAAATGAGAGTCCGTGTGCAAGAGAGCGAGACTGAGACAACCACCTCACTGCACTTCAATCGAAAGTTCAGGTCTACATGACAAGACTCGCTTGAGGACAGCGGTGTAGACTAGCAGACAATGATCCTTAGGGCAGTGTCCTGAGCTTTGGGCTGTGGTCAGGCAACCTGCTGGAAGGCAATGGGAGTGGTTGCCACACATGAAACGCATGGAAATGTGAAGACTGACTCCGCTTGAGGAAGGTACTTTAGAGAGGTGGAAAGAGCATCTGTCATTTTGCTGTACTGTAGCAAAACTTCTGAGTCATTGTGAGCAGAAGCCTCAGTGGCTTCAGGCACGACTCCTGCACTCTTGTTGAATGTGAATCTTAGGCCACGATTGTCAAGATAGGATTACTTCATGGCCAATGCTCCAGTGCGGACATATGGAAAAGGTGCACTTTGTAGACGTGTTTTGTGAACACTTGGTTGAGGATATGGGAAAAGGATGAAAGTGGAAGTCACCAGAAATCGTGTAGCAATCACTAGAGAATAGTGCGGCGGTCACGTGAACACGTTGCAGGATTTACATGAGGTGATGGAAGACCCTGCAAAATCGGTTGTCTACCAGATGACTACTCTTGTTACTTGGGTATAGATTTTCACTCTTAAAATAAACCAGGTTGGTGAGTGGAACACTCTCCACTCACATTTACTTTGAAAGTGAGGCTGGCATGATGTCATGTCTTCAAACATCCACTCTAATTCCCCTGATCCAGGCAGTGGTTGGATCATGGTCCATTATCTTCTAGCGAATGTTTTTGGTTTTGGTTTTGTTTTCCTTTCAAGATACTCTTGTTACCGCATGCTACGTCTTTCACCCAAGGTCCTGTTATGAAACTGGAGACCAGACTGCTGGCAAAGGTCTCCGCGCTACTTTCTGGAAAGAGGAACATTCCTTTGCCATGCTTCCAATCTCTCTGATCGAGTTTCTAATGTAAGAGTCCAGGCTCAGTTTTCAAAGTGCTCACAGAACCGTTTCTTTTCAGGAGTATGGTTCGGTGCTATCACGTAAGGTCACCTTTCAACAATTGGCAAAAGGGAAAATGGGTGACGTGAAACCAGGTTGTGCTGAATGGACAGTTCGGATGACAGAAATATGGTTCCATCAGCCCAAATTTCTATCGTAAATGCTTTCAAGGGAGGATAATCTTGGTGTCATGATCCGTTTCCTATGCTTTTTTCTCCACAGTGTGATATCTTGTTTGCGTGGACCAAGGTTTTTCCAAGAGTTCTCGTAGCAAGGACCAGGTGGGCTGTTGTGGGCCTAGGTCTTCAGCATGGACTTCGTTATTAATTGAAAGGTCATGACCTTCTGGGCCTGAGGCTGCCAACTAGTTCCGTTTAGGAGGTCCAGGCTAGGTGCCGATTTCCACAGTCTCCATTCTAGCTTCTTTTCCATAGAGGGGGCTTGTTTCTCGATGCCACGGACTGAAGGGGACATTCGTTCAGAGAGGACAGGCTTAGAACAATGTGCCTAGGCCTCCCCTTCAGTCTCTGTTTGGAAAAACTGAAGAAATGCTGTGGGCCAATTACTCAGCTCTACTTCCTGGAAATAGAAGGAGGGATTGAA
>NW_011891551.1:10959-12940 GCF_000151845.1 Pteropus vampyrus
ACCCAGGGTTTATGTCAGCAGAGGCAAATGAGGTGGAATTCACGCGAAATATGTCGCAAGATAACGTGAATCTCGCAATATTCACGTGGCTGACAGGTGTCTAACAAGAGACGGGACTAAGGGCATCTCAGGGAGATCAGGTGACAATGGAGAATGGTGTGGCGCTCACTTTTGAATTACCCTTCTACATCTTTGTAAAATTCACATAAACACTGAGAAATGGGTATTCCCTGTGTGATAGAGTATGGCCCAGACACCCACCTAAATGCCCTCCAATCGAAAGGTCATGTGCGCTTGTGAAACTGACCGTTTGGACAGAGGTAGAAGTGGCCAGCGTGTAATCCTTCGTAAGACTGAAGGGTCTTCTATTGTCCGGCAAACTCTTTTAAAGCAGTGGAAGCAGCAGTTCCACAGGCGCTGCATCAAATACATGTGACTGTGTCTCCTGTGAGGAAGCTACTTGAAAACAATAGAAACAGCAAGCGCAGTAGCTGCATTGTAGGAAGAACGCTGAGTCATTGTGAGGAGACATCTTACTGGCCCAGAGAGCAGCTGCCTCTGAATTCTTCTACAACAAACTGCAGACTACAATTTTCGATATCGAATGGACTAAGGACCATGAAAAGAAATCGATATATTGAAATCGAGACAGCTTCTGGAACGTGTTCTGAAAAACAGGAGTCCAGCCATTCAAAATGAGGTGGAGGTCAAGTAAAATCTCAGAGATGTAAATAGGGAATGACAAGGATTTCACTTGAATACACAAAGGTTTCACGTGCATACGAGAGTCTGACCTAAAGGCATTGCTTGAGGTTCTTATGATGTTGGGAAACTCTACAGCGCTCCTTATGGAATTGCACTTGAACTTTGGAGTCTGGCTTCTGCATTCTTGTTCCTGTGAAGAGAGTCTAGGCTTGGTGTCATGGGCATAAGTCTCCATTCTAGTTTCCTTTAAAGGAAGCCAAGCCTGTAGCTGTGGGCTTAGGACTACACTCGACATTTGTTCAAATAGAACTAATTTGGACCTTTGGCTCAGAACACCACTTGGTGTCTGTTAGGAAATAAGAGAAAAAATGCTTTGGGCCTACGTCTCTGCTCTACCTCCTGGAATAGAAAACGGGATTCTAACTGCAAGCCAAAGTCACCCGTCTCGCTCCTAACAGCCGTTCCAGACATGGAGCCACGGTTCTAGTTCTACAAGAAAGATATTCTTATGAGTGGAAAGGCCGGCCTCACAGTTTAAAGTCTCCATATACTAATTGTCAACAAACACATGCTTTTTGGCATTGGACCAGTGCTCTGTTGTGTTACCGTTAGGAAGAGACTGGCTTTGTGTCATGGGCCCGTGCCCCCAGTCCATATCATTTGAAAGAAAGACAGTACTGTTACCGTAAACAGAGGTCTCCTCCTTTTCTGTAAGAGCAGACAGCATTGGTCTGTGGGCCATGCACCGCACATTTGTTTCCGTCAAAGGATCTATGTTGTTGGTATTGCGATGAGGTCTTTTGCCTATTCTGCTCAAAATTTCATATACAAGGGCCCAGCAGGAATCACTACAGGATCACTTGACTGCCCGCTGTGAATAATGTGCCCATCAAGAATTGGCTGCTATGAATCACAGGGAGTAAATGTGACAGATAGGGAAGACATAGTGCTCCCTTTGGAATGATGAGTGCATACCTCTTGATAACATTCCCAGAAACACTGGGAAAACAATAGTCTCCGTGTAACAGAAAGTGGCCGAGACAGCCTGCTCACTGCCCCCCAATCGAATGTTGTGTCCACATTACAAGACTTGCTTAATGTCAACGATATAAGCCTCCTGACAATGATACTTAATTCGCTCTGATTTTGTCTATGTCAGGAAACCTGCTGTATGGCAGTGGAGGGGGAGGTTACATATTGGCTGAATTTAATCCTAGGCTGAATGTAGTGTGAGGAAGTGACTGGATAGCGGTGGAAACAACAGCCGCTATTTGGC
>NW_011891551.1:12990-15049 GCF_000151845.1 Pteropus vampyrus
CTTTAGACCAAGACAGCTTTGTATTATTGTTAGGAAGAGACAGGCTTTAAGTCATGGGCCCCAGTCTCCAGTCTACATCATTTCAAGGGAGGACAGGACTATTACCATGAATGGAGGTCTCCTTTTTTTTTTCTGTAGGAGTAGTCAGCTTTAGTGTGTTGGCCGTGAATTGCATAGTAGGTTCCGTCAGAGGGTCTAGATCGTTGTTCCTGTGAGTAAGTCTTTTGTTAAGCCTGTTCAAAACTAGTCTGTGTTACCTTTGGCCCATATCTCTGCAGGTTTCACGACAGGATCATGTGACCTCATCATGAGAATCACGTGCCCATCAATAGACTGCCCTCTATGAATCACAGGAAGAACTTGTGACAGATGCAGTAGACCTAGTGCTCCCCTTGGAATGATGAGTACATGTCCCTTAAGAACATTCACATAAACACTGAGAGACATTAGTCTTTGTGAAACAGAAGGTGGCCCAGACAGCCTCCTGACTTCTGATCGAAAGTCGTGACCACATTATAAGACTTACTTGAGGTCAAGTGTATATGCGGCCAGACAATGATCCTTAATTCGCCTCCGATTTTGTCTGTTGTCAAGAATCCTGCTCTATGGCAGTGGAAGACATGGTCTCATATTGGCCATGTAGATACCTAGAGGCAGGGTATGCTTTGAGAAAGCCACTGGAGAGCGGTGGAAACAACAGCGCCCGCTTTGCTGTATTGTAGGTAAAATACTCATTAATTGTGAGGGTACCTCGTCATGGGAGAAAGAACGGCTGCCTCAGAATTCTTCTACAACAAACCTCAGACTACAAATTCTGAGCGGGACTAGCTTAACAACCATAAAACGAAAGCAGAGATTTGGACATGGAGGCACTTCTTTCAACGTGTTCTGCAGACCCAGGGTTTATGTCAGCAGAGGCAAATGAGGTGGAATTCACGCGAAATATGTCGCAAGATAACGTGAATCTCGCAATATTCACGTGGCTGACAGGTGTCTAACAAGAGACGGGACTAAGGGCATCTCAGGGAGATCAGGTGACAATGGAGAATGGTGTGGCGCTCACTTTTGAATCACCCTTCTACATCTTTGTAAAATTCACATAAACACTGAGAAATGAGTATTCCCTGTGTGATAGAGTATGGCCCAGACACCCACCTAAATGCCCTCCAATCGAAAGGTCATGTGCGCTTGTGAAACTGACCGTTTGGACAGAGGTAGAAGTGGCCAGCGTGTAATCCTTCGTAAGACTGAAGGGTCTTCTATTGTCTGGCAAACTCTTTTAAAGCAGTGGAAGCAGCAGTTCCACAGGCGCTGCATCAAATACATGTGACTGTGTCTCCTGTGAGGAAGCTACTTGAAAACAATAGAAACAGCAAGCGCAGTAGCTGCATTGTAGGAAGAACGCTGAGTCATTGTGAGGAGACATCTTACTGGCCCAGAGAGCAGCTGCCTCTGAATTCTTCTACAACAAACTGCAGACTACAATTTTCGATATCGAATGGACTAAGGACCATGAAAAGAAATCGATATATTGAAATCGAGACAGCTTCTGGAACGTGTTCTGAAAAACAGGAGTCCAGCCATTCAAAATGAGGTGGAGGTCAAGTAAAATCTCAGAGATGTAAATAGGGAATGACAAGGATTTCACTTGAATACACAAAGGTTTCACGTGCATACGAGAGTCTGACCTAAAGGCATTGCTTGAGGTTCTTAAGATGTTGGGAAACTCTACAGCGCTCCTTATGGAATTGCACTTGAACTTTGGAGTCTGGCTTCTGCATTCTTGTTCCTGTGAAGAGAGTCTAGGCTTGGTGTCATGGGCATAAGTCTCCATTCTAGTTTCCTTTAAAGGAAGCCAAGCCTGTAGCTGTGGGCTTAGGACTACACTCGACATTTGTTCAAATAGAACTAATTTGGACCTTTGGCTCAGAACACCACTTGGTGTCTGTTAGGAAATAAGAGAAAAAATGCTTTGGGCCTACGTCTCTGCTCTACCTCCTGGAATAGAAAACGGGATTCTAACTGCAAGCCAAAGTCACCCGTCTCGCTCCTAACAGCC
>NW_011891552.1:0-1813 GCF_000151845.1 Pteropus vampyrus
ACTCAACTATCAGTCTTTTGGATGCCTATATCCTAGCATCTGGAGGATCTGGGCTACACCCACAAAAATACCCACTACATCTGTGTGTGTGTGTGGCAAGCACCTGTGTATTTCACTATGTAGCCTTCCCTGTTAAAAAGACATATATTCTTCTTTTTTCTTTTTTTTTTTTTCTGTATCCCTGCTTCTGCAATACAAATACACACAATCAAAACTTTCTCAAGGGAGAAAAATCCAAGCCGCCTTTATATAATAATGGTGTTCTTACTCTCATAGCTTTATCCCACAGAGACATTTACAACCTCTTTTAGTAAAATTCTAACTATAACAGGAGCAGCAAAGGAGCATGTTTTCTACAGACTACTAAAATTCAGCAGCTAAAATTTGCCAAAGTCAGTCCTGCATTTTAAACTCGGTCTGACTTTCTGCTAGAAATATCAAACCATTTTAGAAGCCATCTCCATAAAGAATCAAAATAATGTCTTGTAACAAGCTGACAGGTTCATGTAGAATCTCAATTTTATACAGGGTGAAGAATAAACTAAATTCTCCTTAGTAAGATTTTTGTGCACAATGAATATACTGAAATTATAAAAACAAAACAGGAACAATAACAACAATAACAACAACAACAACAAAAAACCTTTATCCACTAACTAGAGACTGAAAATCCCCAGGAAATGAATAACATAACTTGGAAAAATTTAACCCAAATATCCTAAATGTTCACCTAATACTAGCTGTCATTAAATTTAGTTATTTTTACCTAAAATATGTGTCTTAAAATCCATTTAAAATAACATAAAAATCAAGTAGCACTTGTGTCATCCACTATATAATTTCACTAGAAAATTATTTTCAGAAATTATTGTATATTTCCTTCTCATTGTATATTCCAGTGCCTGAAACGCTGAATTTTCTCTGAAAGCCATATTCTCTGAGGACAAATTATATGTTTATGGTACTAATTGTGGTGGTTTTAAGAATGTATCTATTTCTCCAAACTCATCAAATTATATACATTAAATATGTATAGCTATCTGTACGTCTATCATACTGCAATTTAAAAAAAAATTAAGGCTATAAGCTCCTTGCAAGCAGAGAATGTCTGTTGTTTGCCACTGGATTCCTAGCAGTCTCTCCCCAGTAACCCTTACCAAGCAGAATATTTTTTATCCCAATACATGAACTCACAGACTAAATAGTTTAAATACATTAAATGAAAGAAAAGTATCTGAAAAACACATAGAGCATAAAGTAAGATTATTGGAACACATTGATAAATATATTTACTACAATAAATATTCTCAAAATGACAAGAGAATGTTTATAAACCAAAATAGAAACAAGAGTTTATACAAATATGAGTTACGCATATTATAATGCTTGAAAAAGAACAAAGAGATATGATATAATGAAAGAAAAATCAGTGAGCAGGGTTATCATTGTGAAAAACTCTCCAAGAAAGCAAAAAAAAAAAAAAAAAAGGATGAAAGGTAGAAGACATAAAAATAAAGTTTAAGAGCTATGTAGGATAGCAGTAGATAGAAGTAGAGGCCAATAAACAGATAATGTGAGTTCCTGAATAAGAGAAAATAAATAAATAAATAAATAAATGATGAATAAATAAATAAATAAATACAGACATACATACATATATGCTTACATACATTTACATAGGTGGAGATATTTGATAAAATGACAAGAAATGTTAAATATTAAAAGATTATAAACTTCAGGTTGAAATGACTCATAGAATGCAAAACATCTTATATAAAATAAAACTAATGCACGCTTATAAACTTAAATAGAA
>NW_011891552.1:4483-6783 GCF_000151845.1 Pteropus vampyrus
CTTGGAGTTTCTTTACTAAGGTTGCAAATACACATGGAGAGGACTGGCTCCCAGGTAAAGAAACATGAATATTTAAGATAGTACAGAAGCAACAATATTTTTGTTCTAGTAAGTATATTAAACCAGTATTTCAAGACTACAATATTGTCTATATAACTAATGCAATATTTAATAATATTATGTAATGGTTTAGCGATGTATCCATCTTAAATACAGAGGTTAATTGTATTTAATCGTTTAAGGTTAATCGTTTCCAATATTTTACTGATTGTTACATTGATTGTAACTGGGGAAAATGGGCATAGCTAACACTGATATATATGCATAGAGGTGTTCAGCATTGCTTCAAGACACTACCAGAAATGGTATAAGTCTACAAAGCAGATGGAAGAATAACTGGAAATGAAGTTAATGGTATATATTACTAAAACAGAGGCATTAATTCTAAATATTTATGGACAGAATTAATGTCCTCTCCTTTCATATACTCTAACACACTGTATTCCTAAGTATATTTCATCAATGTGAAAGACTGGGAGAATAAATAGGTACCAAAAATATTATTACAATTCTTTACTGTCCTTCAGAGGACCTGTAAGAAAGCATGGAGCAAAGGATAATAATTATGCATTTAAAATGATGAAATACTAATGCCGCAAACTTCACAAGTGATAAAATTGCTGGTACTTTAATCCAGACACATTTAGATTAACAGGATGTCTGTAAGACAGTTTGATAAATGCCTTGTTCTTACACAGTACAGCATTGTCCAGAATTCAAGAGCCTTTGCCTCTGGTCCATGTATATTAATTGGCCGATGTCTGTACGTATATTAGAACCGTGCTCTTAAGTTAACAAAACCTTCTTATTCAGACACATATAAAAATGTGGTTAGGTAATTCAGAGTTTTAAAATGCCATGAGAGTGGTACAGTAAAAGCAACGGCCATTCTATAAATGCCAATGATAATTTTGAAATGGAAAATATTTTTTCTCCAACTAAAAGATGTGTCCACATCAGAGTCAGTTAAAATTTAAATAACTAAGATAATTGAAACATTAAATCACCTTTTCATTAAGTTGTTTTTATTTTTTACAAGTCAAAATATTATATCAAGTTTAGGTATATCATACTTAAAAAACAGTTTTTCAATGGACACTTTAGCATTTAACATAGGATGAAAACAAATTTAAATAATATATAATGTCATTTTCCTTTTCAACCTGACATAAAAATCTGCATTACCATAAACTTATTTTAAGACTAATGAACACCTTTGGTTTTTGTGCGTTGTGAGCAAATACTTAAACTATTTCAAATAATCTTAAATTCTTTCTTCTTATCACAGGTTATCAGAAGTAAGGTAACCTCTGATAAGAGGAAAGAAAATCTGCATGGTTCAGATGTCTAGTATGTATTCTTATTCTACATTCATTATAGTCAATAAACAGATTAAATCTTACTCTCAGTTTCTATATCCATAAAACAGAGACCCCAGTGCACTGTATATAATGATTAACTTCATCATTTTATTTGTTGTATTTGTGAAACATACCACTGTTTTTAAACAAAGCACTTAATATTTATTGTCTAAAAAGCATAAACATTTTCCCTCTGAAGAAAAAAATAGATAATCCTCTTGAAATGACCCAAGGAAACTGTGAGGAATAAGAAGATACTTTAAGTGCTCTTCTTTTTTCCCTAAATGGAACAAGATACTCTCTCCATCCCCACTTCTACAGCCCCAGCAAAGAGAAATACTGATGTTCTCTTTTGTTTTTCCAATAGCATCATTATCCGTGAGAACAAGATGCAACTTGTAAGGAAAATGCCCCCTGCCTGACTTCTGGAAAACAATCTACCTGAGGTTTTTAGAAATATTCTTAAAAATTACCTAATTAGCATATTGGAACTAGTAACCCAATAAGATATAAACATTGTCTGTCAACTGGATTGATTAGCAGTTGAGAGATCCTACTGGCAGTCTCAGACCTTTTATATTAATGATTGTCATTAAAAACTCATTAAAATCATATTTTGTAATTGTCAATAATTGATAATTTATCAATTGTTATAATTTTGAAAGATTAATTTCTCTTAAATAAGAAAACTGATAAAATTCCTATAAAAAGTAATCATTTTTCCAAATGTTCTTGATGCTAAAGGAATAGTTTTAATTTGCATTCTTTTTACTTCATTTTTTTGCCAATATTTTATTCTTTACTACTCTCCTGCATTTCAACTTCTGTGGGACAAACCGGGCTGAGTAGAAACAATCATCTGACACATGACCTCTGTAA
>NW_011891552.1:11888-12880 GCF_000151845.1 Pteropus vampyrus
CAGATGTAGGATTAACAAGGTTAAGTAAATATCTTTTAGGAGTAAATTTGAATTGGAATATTGGGAATTAGTAACATAAAACTCATGATATATTTGTATATTATATATACACTTAATGTATACTGTATAGGCAATAAACAACAACCAGCCCAGCAGTGAATACCACTAGTACTCAGACTTTGATCTCTAAATACTACTTCCCGCCAAAAGAATCAAGTCTTTGGAAATATTTCAGTCTCGAATAGGAAATATACAAGATGAGTTTGAGACATCTTTTCATAAAAGAAAGAAAGAGGATAAATTAGTTAAACTAATAGAAACCAGATTCCTACTCTCCTGTCTAGTTCTTAGGAAATTAATACCATCACATCCATACCAAACAATTCTGAGTTAACATCATTAATAAGCCTGTTGCCATGGACTGTAGCCAACGCGGGAAGGATTAATACAAAGGCCATGTTCTTGAGTAGCTTTATTTAGTGGAATCTGTTAACAAATGTCTGATGTCCTTAGAGAAACATCATTTCTTTATCACCTTCTGAAGAGAGATTTGGCAATAGTGAAAACAGATAACATGTATATATACTTTCAATGTGCCAAACAGGTTTGAGTCCTTCTCATATATCTGTTAATTTAATACTCACATTGACACCAGCATGTAGATACAATTATTTGAGTCATTTTACAGACTTAGAATAAACCAAGATGCAAACAGATTAAGTAGTTTACTTCACTTCTTATGCTTATTATATTAAGTGGTACACTCAGGCTCCAAACCCAGACAGTGTGAATTTAGAGCCCCTGTTCTTGATCAGCATGCTATATTATCAGCCAGCACAGCTCAATCACACTTTATGAGGAGCCATTAACACTATATCTGTTGTAGGAACAGAACTGTAAAAGTGTTTTAACTTAGGGCCACGTGTTTTATACACGCACACACATGCAAGCACTCATGCACACACTGACACATGGTATATATTAAGAGGAAA
>NW_011891552.1:18065-18942 GCF_000151845.1 Pteropus vampyrus
AGATAACCAAAAATATTACAAAATTATAAGTAAATATTTTTATTATTATTAATAAATATTTTCATAAAGATGAGTAATTTTAGAAAAAGTTATTGAGAGACTAATACTATAACACTTATTGAAGTTATAAAGCATAATAATATAATATATAGCTATTAACCCACTATGTGCTCCATACTTCTATACCTTCTTTCCCGCAGATAGGTCCTACTTGAATTTTGTGTTTATATAAAACATTGGCATTCCTAAACAAAGTATTGTTCTTGCATATGTGTGTAAAGTCAGTAAATATGCACCTACTGTAATTGTCAATCATTTGCTTCTTTTCCCTTTCTTTTCCTTTTTTTTTTTGTATTCATTATTACATTTTCAATTCATCTGTGTGTTTGTATGTAGCTGCATAACAGTTTTGTAGAACTGCTCATCTATTTATCCATTTTTCTATCAAAGCACACTTGGGTGTTTCCCAAGTGTTTTTGCCTATGGTGCTTCTATCGCTTTGTCTCCTCGTACAGAATTACAAAAGTTCTCTAGGAAATAGAGTGAACTTTCTAAGTAATCTACTATTTGTAACTTCAGCTTTAAAAGATAGAACCAATATGTCTACTAAAGTATACTAATATACTCAACCACAGGGTAAGCGTTCCTATTGCCCAAGTGACAACAAAGCTTTTTCAACTCATGATAACTTTAGTTTAAATTTTCACCAACATAGTAAGAGCATTAGCATCTTTAAATGTTTATTTCATATTTCACCTTTCTCTTCCGTAAAATTCCCTTTCATTCATTATACTCATTCTCCTCAGATTATTTATCTTTTTCTTATTAATCTTCATATTAATTCAATTATTTACATATTACATATTATATGAAATAT
>NW_011891553.1:0-1441 GCF_000151845.1 Pteropus vampyrus
TGAGTAAGCTATTTTCTCTATCCTTAGCTTCTAAGAGGATATGGAAAATCATAATAAGCAATTGAATGATTTTACACTTTTTTAAAGTACCAAGCCTATATGTTACTTCAGGAGGCAGGTACTACCTACCCACAGCTTGATTTGTAAGGCTTTAAAAAAGAAATAAGTTTAAGAGTAGAATAATGGCCCAGTTACACCAAGGACACCCACGTCAGCAAAGACCGAACTATGCCCGGCATGGCACACTTAGACCAACACGGGGAAGTGAGCTCATGGTTTAGAAAAGTCTTTAGCAACTCACTTTGAAATTCTAGATTGTCATTTTGTTTACTCCTGAGTCGAAGAGATCATCATGATCATTCAATTAAAATGGACCACCCCCATTCCTGAAACAGCTTCAATCACTGTAGTGTTAATAGCAAAGTCAATACCGAATCTTGTGAGGACAAACGAGTTTCAATATGTGTAATGGGTTCGTCTGTATGTCTAGGATGAGCTGTCCTCACTCGCGTGTCCCCGTGTAGCCGTGGAGTGTGTCTGTAGACTCTGTAAAAGTGGCACTTTCAGATTCACCGTAGTGACGCTTCCACCAAGGGCACGCAGAAAGAGCATATCGTGGGTGTCTCCTGACTCCTGGAAATCTTATTTTCTCTTTCTCTGAGATAACACTTACCTTTAAAGTAACTTGCCAGTTTTAACTGTTTTAACATTTCGACAAAGTAAGGGTTGCGTATAGCTAATTCAGAAAAGTTAAGAAATTTTGACATTAATGAAGCCTGTAGACATACGGCTTGACTAAAGACAATAAAATATAGTCAATCTATTTTGCCTGGGCATTTCTCACTTATTTGTTATACAAGTAAGCTATGGTCAAAGTAGAAAAATGTGAAAATTCAAATACGCTTTAAAAAATAAAGAGAAGGCAGGAAGGAAGGGAGGAAGGAGGGAGAGAGAGAGGGACAGAAACAACATATACAGTCAACGTATGGGTCGATTTATATTTTTTAACTGAAACCAGATTGCCTCAAATACACTATTCTGCTGCCTGTGTTTGACAGCTGCTATTACATCATCAACTTCTATCCAAGTCAGAGACGAAGTGTGGTTGTAGATTTCTCTGGCCTTATCTCTTTCTTTCGCGGGCCTCCCCGCTAATCCTTGCTGTCCCTCGAACATACCAGGTCCTCACTGCATCCAGGACTCTTCGTTGCCTGTTTCCTCTGCCTGGACCGTTCCCCTTTCGTATTTCCCTATTTTCCATCAAATCTTCACACAGCTGCTGTCTTCTCGGAGTGGGCTTCCATCACTACTCTCTGTACATCCGTGATGAAACAGACCCTCCGCCCCTCTCTGCCGTACCCTCCTCCCCTGAGTTGATTTCCTCCACAGGGTTTGTTGCCTTTTAACCTGCTGCATAAATTAGGATGCTGATTTTGGTTAT
>NW_011891553.1:3148-3561 GCF_000151845.1 Pteropus vampyrus
GCTCCCTCGGCAAACAGTGGGTCCTGCTAAGTCCCAGGCTCTGTGGTAGCCTGAGAAGTAGATGAGAATGGCTTTTCTTACCGATGGCAGGAACAGAATACAATGGCTGTAGTGCTGAGGCTGTCCCTGGGGTGGCTGTCCCCAGTGGGTACCATGCAGTTGTGACATCTGCTCAGACCTCGGGTGGAACCAAGGATTAGAAGCAGAGACTCACCCCAACGAACATGGGCATTCGAGGTAGCTGCGGGGAAGGAGAGAGGCTTGGAGGGTTGAGGGGGCAGGAGCAGATGTGAGGAGGGGACCGAGCCGCCGACCTGGTGACCTGGTGACCTGGTGCTCTATGACCAGGACCTTAGATTCCATCTCTGCAGGGAGCCAATGCCAGATCATAGACGAGGCCATGGAACAGACAA
>NW_011891553.1:3611-5205 GCF_000151845.1 Pteropus vampyrus
AGCACAGTTGTGTAGACATTATAACAATTCGGTACTTCCAGTACCTCTGAGGTCTAGTGCTTTGGCATTGCCCACATTTGACAGCTGGGAAGACCGAGTCTCAGAAGGAAATAGCCCTCATCTCTCAGCAATGCATGACGTTTGTGGATTGCAATCTATAACTCTGTCCACCAACTGGAGCCTTTCTAGGAGAAAAAGGAAAAAAAAACAAAACAAAACAAAACAGTAGCACGTTATTGACTTTTTTTTTTTAATTTAAAAGAAGCGATATCCACTGGGAACAACACTTCGCAATGGCCCATCTGGAGTGGAATTTTCCATGACCGGTGAAGACTCTGGAGCCAATGCGATGACCCGTCAAATGAAAAACAACGATTCCACAGATGCCAGGCTGGAATCAGCACCGAAGACACTCAGACAAACAATGCTCCGGGCGCCCTCACCTCGGCCACCTGTCATGCAGCTTTAACAGGTCTGTGGCCACCACACACTCACACTGCTATGCCTTCCGGGCTTCCCAGGAGATTTGAAAGGGCTGCAGGCATGGACGACCTGTGACAGCACGTGGACGCAGCCCAGTGTTCAAGGTTTGCTTAATCGGCAGCAGTAGGACTCTTGCCTTATACTTTCTCATGGGCTCCAGCTCAGAAAGTACTTTCCTCTCTGTAATCGGCATTGACCTTTGCTCCCTCGGCAAACAGTGGGTCCTGCTAAGTCCCAGGCTCTGTGGTAGCCTGAGAAGTAGATGAGAATGGCTTTTCTTACCGATGGCAGGAACAGAATACAATGGCTGTAGTGCTGAGGCTGTCCCTGGGGTGGCTGTCCCCAGTGGGTACCATGCAGTTGTGACATCTGCTCAGACCTCGGGTGGAACCAAGGATTAGAAGCAGAGACTCACCCCAACGAACATGGGCATTCGAGGTAGCTGCGGGGAAGGAGAGAGGCTTGGGGGGGTGAGGGGGGAGGAGCAGATGTGAGGAGGGGACCGAGCCGCCGACCTGGTGACCTGGTGACCTGGTGCTCTATGACCAGGACCTTAGATTCCATCTCTGCAGGGAGCCAATGCCAGATCATAGACGAGGCCATGGAACAGACAACTTTGCTTCTGGAAAAATGATCATCGTGTTTATCCAGTGGCGATATCAGTCACAATACTTACTTTGTCAGTAAGAGACATTTGTGACGGGGAGAGTTTACTTTTAGAGCCACCATGGGTTCCTAGCGCCCCCAGCCAGCCTCACCCCTGCCAAAGCCACCCAGGAGGTGTTTCTGTGCTGTCTACATCTGAGGGCTTCTTACTGGGCTTAAGATTGCGAGTGAGAGCTCACGCTGGTGGCTTGAGGCCGGGCGAGCCCTGGGCGCGGTATGGCCAGGGGCTTCTTCCACCCTCCCCAGCCCCGGGGCTTCACATGGCCTGGCTTTGGCTCTCACCCAGAGTTCCCCGAGGGGGGTTCCCAGCGGTCTGGCAGCAGACTCTAGGTTCTTCTTTTCCTCTCTGAAGCTCGAGTGCGTGCACTTTCCGAGGCAAAGCCCGTGCTCCGGACACTTCCCCTAGCGCCTCCGTTCTGGGCAGGGATGTGTCTATCCGCCAGTG
>NW_011891554.1:0-1818 GCF_000151845.1 Pteropus vampyrus
TAAAAGCGCTCAAGGGATATTTCTGAGGATTAAATAAAATAATGCAGTTTTAGATAAGTGCCAGCAAATAAAGCGGTTCATATATATTAGTTATTGCTAATATTATCTATCTGTTAAATAGGCCTCTCCTCCAGCCTAAGTAGAAAAATGCTAAGCAGCCTCATAACAAGTGTGGGGTTTTGGAATCCACGGACTGCAGAGAGTCCAGTGGAAACTTACAAGAGCATATACAGATAGAAAACTGGTCATCCATCGATTCTTACTTAATTTTATCGAGTCATTACAAATGTTTAGGAAGCACCGATGACTATGACAGCTTGGGTCCCATCATCCTAAACCCCTGCGCAGGTCACGATAAAGTGTCACTGAGCCTTTCTGCTGGTGAAAGAACACTGAGACATCTTCCTAATAAGGAAGTGCCCGAGCCCCGACTTGACACGGTAAGAAGGATTTCCGACAGCTGTCACTCAAAGCAGATACCTCCAAACATCACTTAAAGACATAAATGAACCCACTACCCTTCTGAACTTAATCAATACTTTTCTGGATTCAATATGCTTTTCACCTGAAGTTCAAATTTTCTAATGCATCTTTCCTCATCACTCCTCACCTTCAAAACGGCAGGATTCCACCTTATCATAAAGCTTCGTTTTCAGAGAAAGTCACTATTTCCCACCAGGCTGGGGTTCTGAAAGGGGAAATGCTGTGTGGAGAATTTTTGGAAACAGTTTGCAAAGCCCAAACTGTATATTTAATCTTTATAAATAGTAATATTGCCGAGGAAGAAAAACAATATTTTTCACATGAGCTTGGAGCTCCAAGCACATTTAAATATTACTCAGTCAGGGTAATTTCCTCTGAAATCTTAAGAGATTACGATAAAATAATTCACTCACGTTATAAAGATAAGCTAAATTAAAAAGGAAAATTATCCCTCTGCCCCCTCACACACACTGCCCTTGTAAATATATAACGGGGTCAAAATTTAAACACGAAGCTTCTTTTCAACAGGTCCCTTAGTGAGAGATCGTTAGTTACATGGCAACTCATAAACACAAAATCTGAAAAGGCCTTCTATCTTCACTCTCTTTTATTAAGGCGGCGACATTTATCTTCCCGGCAAATGTAATGCATTTTCACTTCTGATTCGGTTGATTCTCTCAGTCTTCAGAACCTGATAACCATTTGATACAGGCATTCAGCTTCACCCATTTATCATTTTGGAACACTGACCTCATCTCTTGTCATGAAAAAGTGTGGGTAGTTTAAATCCAGATGGCTTGGCTTTCACCTAAACAGAGAAGAACCCCTTCTCCCCTGTTCCGTAGAGCATGTTGATCTGATAACAGCCATCTATCACTTTGGGGCTGTGCATTTGACTGCCTCAGCGAATTTCCAACAGAGTTTTGTGGTGTGTAGTTTTTAATCACAGTTTGCCAAAAGTGATTGGCATGTAAAACTCTTTTAAAAATATTTTTTTTTTGTCAGTCTACACTTCATCTCAGAAATTCTTATTCATATATCTTAATCTCCCCCATGTGGTTACTTATTCGATCTTATCATTAACTATTAAGCTAAAATAAATTGAAACAAATTATTTTTTTTTAATCTACTGGACACTGCCAATGTTAACTAAGCAACTGATAGCCAGTATCATTCTTTATTAAGGATTGAATGTCCTTCCTGACTCATGCTTCACCAAATCAGAAACATAAAGACTGTTTTTGAGAGTTTAGGCTACAACAGGCAAAGAAATCCAAGATTATATCTTGTCCTCATGTTTGTCCTTTGTGACTGTCACCTCTCTTTTCCATTGTC
>NW_011891554.1:1868-2180 GCF_000151845.1 Pteropus vampyrus
TAAGGTACCTAAATGCTATCTCATCATTTTCACACTGAGCTCCGATGACAGACTCAAAGCAGAAAGTTTGATGGCACCTATGATTTGGTGGCTAATAGCCGTTCCCGGGAACAGACAGTGCAAAAGGTAATGATCACTGAGACAATGCCATACAAAGTCCATCTTAAAGTTACTTCCGTAAAGATGATGTCAAAGTTAAGAATTCCCAGCCTGATGCAACAGAAATAGCCAAAGTCTGTAAAACTCAGAAATTCAACTGAATTCAATTCACCAGCTATGTGCAATTTTGTAATGGCTAAAAACAATTTTTAA
>NW_011891554.1:4750-5593 GCF_000151845.1 Pteropus vampyrus
TCCCCAGCCCCTCGAGGGAGGCTGCCGGCCCCGGGGCGCGGGTCGGAACCGGGCAGGCGTGTCTCCGCCGCCTGGCGCGCGCGGGGCCTCCTCCCTCTCCCGGGGGGACCCTCCCCGAACGGGGATGCTGCACCACCCCTGCTCACGCCCGGGTGCCCCCACCCTATCAAGGAGCAAAAATGGGGTGCAGGGGCGCCTCACCCGCCACCCCGCCTGCTCCCAGGTGCCCCGGCTTTGGGAAGGAGCGACGAACGGGGCGCAGGAGGGCTCCCGCAACTTTTCACTCTCTGCTTTGCTTCCCTCTGGCGGGGGCACGACAGCGAACTCCCGGGGCTGAGCGGACAGAGTGGTCGAGATCAGTGCCCTGTGCTTATGTGTCCGCGCGTCCTGACTCTAGGGAGGACAGACGTTGAAACGACACGCAATATCGCTTAATAAACGCACCGAGGCCAACGCTTTTCGCCCCGAAAAAAGGAGGAACGGTCGCTCCGAGACTCCTCCCTTCCAACCTCAGGCGGACCGGGGCGGGGAGATGCTGCTGTTGAACTAATCATTCATTCACCCGCGAAGGAGGGAGGGATCAGCCCCGCGGCCAGTCTCGCGGGGACCTGCACCGCGGCCTCCACGGCTGGGAGTTCTGCCGCCGCCGCCGCCGCCGCCCCGGGCTGCGCATCGTCTCCCCTCTGCAGCCCTGGGAGCTGGGGAGTTACACCCAATGCCCCGAGGATCCCCCGGCCGAATGTCGGCCTCCCGCCCAAGTCGTGGCATCCTCTGCTCAAAGAGGGGTGCAGTGGAGGAAAAGAATGTAACCAAACTATGTAGGTGCGAGGTGGGAATTAGGGG
>NW_011891554.1:7058-9444 GCF_000151845.1 Pteropus vampyrus
ACATAGATCTGCTTTCACATTTAAAATAAGTGATGGTTCTATCCAAATCCAAAATATTCTTGACCAACATCAAAAGGTAAACAAAATGTGTGTGTGGCTCTGTTTATGACACTTTTCAAGGGGAAGGAGCTAATGGGGCCCAAAGACCATCATTTAACTCAAGGGCTGTCGCAGTCTCAGTTAGACAAAGTGCTGTCTCATCCTCTTTAAAGTGGATCAGACCAAAAGGGCACCAGGCCTGTGGCCGGAGAAATTCTCTTCACGTTTTTGCAAAGCTATGATGCTGAATTTGCACTGAAAAATCCAACACAATTTAGTAACGTGGATTCAGAGTTACTTCAAGAGAAATTCCATCAACCCATTGTCTAAAAACAGAAATAAATAGAACCTTCCCAAAGGCCCCCTGTCAAAGAAATTGTGATATGGACCACTAGGGAGGGCCAGAAGCAGCCCGCAAATGCGTGAGGCTTTTACTTTATAAAAGACACCAGGCTGGACATTTTAGACTTGATAAAGATAAGGGAAGGTGCTACCTAGGAGCTTACAGTCTAGTGAGGGAGATAAACATGTTTTTAAATAAATGCAGTGCAAGGTAGAAAGTTAATGTAAGAAGAAGAGATAAATAACATTCCTTGCCACAGAAGTGTAAAGAAAGAAGAGATTAAGTAAGCTTCCTGGAGGAGGTGGCACAGGAGCTGAGCCTTCAAAAAGGAGGAGGCTTTAGTGGGAGAAAGGGCAAGCTTGGAACAGCAGAGAGTAAGAGCAGGGAGACTCAGGGTTTGTAAACAGCACGGGGAGCGGTCACTCAGTTGGCGCTCTCCATTGGCTGAGCCAAAGCCAGCCATGGGAAGGCTTGATGACCCCAAAGGGCGAAGGGCATATGGGCAGCACTTGAGGGATCACCCCAGATGAGTGACGGAAAGTCACCTTGAGTAAGCTCCCAGTTCTCTGAAACGACTAGAGAGCGTTTCTTTAAAATAGATGTTATTTGTGTAGGTGTGTTCAGAGGTCTGCATAGTTAGTCATCATTAATCGCAATACTGGAGAGAACCATTTCTGCCACTGTCTGTTGGAAAGGGTTAGGGCGACAGAGCGCATCACACGCATGAATTATTGTCTCTCAACTTCTTTACTTTAGCGGGGGCTATATGATTCTTCTTGAGATGAAAGCGCTGGAGACCTTAGCATTCATGTAAACCAACTCTCTCTGCCCTTTCACTTTAAAAAGGAGAATTCTGAGGGCTAAGGGGTAAATGACTTGTCCAGAGTGACACAGCTAGTTAAGGGCATAGCCCATTTAAACAGAACTCCTCTGGCTCTATGATCGTGGTGCTCTTCCAGTATAGTACAGAGATTCTGCCTTCTTGGGTCATAATAATTACAAGAAAGGACCACTGGATGTTTTAGATACGATACAAATTAAAGTTACAGAATTGACACAATAGGTACTCAAATGTCTATTGAACTGAACTGACACCCATAATACAAGATGAAAGACCATAAAACGCGGACCGCAACTTTGCTCGCCAGCTGAACACTGACTTTACTTTTGGGTCACTAGGCTAACACAGTACGGAACTGCCCTCTCTCCTGGCCTTTGCTACTGGTTGGCTTGGTTTCTGGTCCCTCAGAGACTGGCAAAGCTGATGAGAAGTCCTCTGAATGCCACTAGGGGCTTTAATGCCATTCCGAAAGATCAGAGGCTCCGAAATTACTTTTTTGTGAGGGCGAGGAGGGCGATAATGACAAAAGGACCATTTCAGCGTCTATTTTATTTAAATGATCGTTATTAACACTGAATTATTAAGTCATTCATCTTTTTTCACTTCATCATTTTCTCCATTGTTTGTAACCTTCAGGTTCTTTTCATATGACTGTGCTCACTAAAAAGTTGATCCGTTTCTAAAGCAGGGCATTTTGATAGCGACGATAGGACCAAGGTGTTTTTAGACACATTTGGTATGGCATGAGTAATGGGGTAAATTTTGACTGTTTCACATGGTACTAGTTCATTTAAACGTCCATGAGCCAAAACACCCAGATTGGAGTGTCATAGGTTCTCCAGTTCCACAATTAAAGCAAAAACAACTATTTTTCCAAGATGTTCTTTTTAATTTCCATCGACATCTAAAATATTTAAGAAATAACTCATTTTAACAGCGGGACTTATAAAAATCAGATATAAATTTGACTCCATTGCTAGTTAGCCACCAATATTGGTTTAGCTATAGAGATTGATCTTTGAGAGGGTCCTCTTCTCCACATTCCATCTGAAAAGTCACTCCCCAAACCAAATTTGCCTAATCATCAGCTTCACTGGCACCAAAGCTGTAGCCCTATTTGTCTATCTGAAGTGGGGGATAGTTGAAGAAACCTTCACATGAAG
>NW_011891555.1:0-626 GCF_000151845.1 Pteropus vampyrus
TCCGTGGACTGCAAATGAAACCCCCGCTCTAAGGCAGCACAGATTCCAGCCGGGGCAGCGCTCTGGAGCGGCCGAAGCTGCCGGGCTCACGGGGCAGCTTCATCCCAGCCAAGCCAGGCGAGCAGGCCTGAGAAAGATGCCCGACCAAGCCAAGATCTGGAGCCACTCCTCTCACCCGTGCAAAATGAGCCAGTGATCTAATTAAAGGTTTCCGTAGTAGCTTACAGCAGCACTCCTGAAGTTCGCTTTCCTGAGCAAGGCTTTCAAATGTTAAAATTTTGGAGTTACATTAAAATGCACCTGGCACACACACTTCACAATGTCTATGCCGACATACTTTAAATTATACATGATTCACATACTTCTCTTGAATTTTTTAGAAATTCTATTTTTTTCTAGTTACTTGTTTTGGAATCTTTTTTAAATAGAAGGGAAAATAAAATATATGACTCTTATTTTCAATTTTGACATCGTGGCAATCCATGAATCTCTATTAACGAATTGTCATAGTCAAAAGTTTCAAACAATCCTTGTCTTCTTAAGAGAATTGTATTATAAGAAAACACATCTAGTCTAATAGTTCCATCTCACCTAGTACCTTTATAAAGAATGATGACCTGTAATTT
>NW_011891555.1:2356-4346 GCF_000151845.1 Pteropus vampyrus
CTCGTTTTTTGCAAATGAGGAAACTGGGGCCCAGAGAGAGGAAAACTTAGCTGGGACCATCCAACCAGAGAACGGCAGCAGAATGTCACCAGAACCCAGGCCTGGCTGATTCTGACTCCACGTTCTGTTCTTCAGCTTTAAAGGCAAAACGTGGAGCTGCTTCTATGAGCGTTGCATGAGTGTAAAAATAAATGATGAGCCCCACACTAAGAAATATTATCCAGTTGCGGGTGGCTTCCACCGCCCGCAGCCAGGGCTGCTAAATTTTACTGGGGGAAGCTGTGCTGGCTGCTTCTGGGCAAGCACTGGCCTGGGCACAGCTGGTCCAGACCCAGCCTCCCAGGGAGTTTTTTTTTCTGAGGTTTCTCTTTCTCTGAAGCAAGTGGAGCGGGCTGGGCCTGGAAGGAGGGCGGAGGCGAGATGCTGGGTGATGCAGAGCCCCGGCTGGGGCACGCGAGATGGCAGGGCAGGTTCCCTTATCGCAAGCCGAGGGAGCCCAGACACCGGGAACCATGCCCACCTCAGCTGCCGCTGACCCCTCACACTTGACTGTACTTCTGAAATGATTCTCCCTCCCCGTTGTCCCGCTCCCCGGCCTCCAGAACTGGTTGTAATAAGGAAGAGAAAGCTTCCTCCTCCTCATCCAACTCAGAGAACCATGTAGGGTGAAGGTCCGCCCTTTGGTGTTTTGTGACAATTTCAGTGAATTCTCCGTAGTTAAAAACTAGGAGTGACATGAAGAAACCTTCAACGCTAAGTGAAAGGAGCCAGTCTGACGAGGCTGCATACTGCATGATTCCAACAACGTGAGGTTCTGGAAGAAAACAGAGATTGGGGGTGGGGGGGGCAGGGGTGGGGAGAACAGGTGGCGCTCGGAGGGTCTGTAGGGCAGTGAAACTATTTTATATGATGCTGCGTCGGTAGAGACAGGTCATTATACACGTGTCAAAGTCAAAATCCGTATAGTGAATGACACAAGCGCAAAACCCTAATATAAATTGTGAACTTTAGTTAGTCGTGATACGTCGATATGGGTTCAGTTGTCGGAGACGAAGCACACGGATGACGATGATGGACGGACGCAGGGTAAGGAGGAGGGGAATGTGGGCGGGGGAGGGGAGCAGGGGCGCGCTGCACTGTCCGCTCAGTTCTTCTGTAAACTAAAACTGCTCTGAAAAAAAAGTCTATTTGTTTTCTTAAAAAAATCATGAGTTTATGGAAAAATCTGAATTTCTTGCTTCACTGGAAAAATCTGACCTGGGAACTCGGAGCCCGGCTTCCGAGGTCGGCCAGTCTAGCGGCGGTCGCTCCTGGGGATGCGGCACAGCGTCTCCCCTGAGCTCCAGAGAGTACACCCCAGTTCCGCCCCAGCCAACAAGCCAGTGTCACCCATTAGGCTGCTCGTCTGGACTTTGAAGTCGCTGGCGTTTGGGGTTCCTACGGTAAGACCGGCAGTCAAACCGGGTTCCTCGGGGACCTTGGTGCCCCCGGAGCCGGGGGGCTGGGGGAGGGAGACGGGAGTGTGGTGTGTGGGCTCTCGGCCCCACGCTGCTGCTCCTCCTTGACCTGCCGGACCTCCCGGACTTCTGTATGGGATTCACTCCAGCAAAGTGGTCTGTGGGTAACATTCGTGTGCAAAACACTGGACCAGTTAGCCCCAGGCCTTCCTTTGACAGGTTGGCAAACTGAGGCTCGAAAGGCCGTGATGAGCTAAAGGGAGGCTGCTCAGTGAGAGCTGGTGCTGTCTCGATCGTCCCGCTGAAGTTCCTTCTACTAGACACTCCGATTTCCATTTGTGTCTCGTCACTGGGGTTCATCATGGCATCCCCCCCGTCAGACGTGACTCGGATGGCCCGCTTCCTGCTCGTGGAATGTCGTCTTCCTGTCTGTCCAGGACTGCCACGTTCAATGGACCGGCTTCGTCCTGCTGACACGCTCGCTGCTCTTCCCAGGCGCTCTCGATCCAGGGATGAGGCCCAGGAGTCAAATT
>NW_011891555.1:7966-8497 GCF_000151845.1 Pteropus vampyrus
ATCGCAGCCTGGCTGAGGAGTCCCCGGAAACCCAGAGAATGATGGGGGGAGGTGCCTGGCGAGGCGCAGGAGCCTCTGCACGCACAGGTCCTTCCGCAGAGCCCGCCAAGGGGACCAGCACTGCTGAGGCTGCCGACAGTCACCTGAGGTCAGCAGCACCGTCAGGAGATTCGGGGCGAGCACGACTCCTGCTGACGGAGTTGATGGTCAGCTTGAGGTGGGGCGGCGGGGGGATACAGGTGAAGCTGCTCTCCCTCCCTCCTTTTAGAGTGTCCCATCCCCCTGGGGTCATGCCGAACCACTGCACAATGGACGACGCCACGGACCCCGCCGGGTCTGCGACTCGTAAATCTCTGTTGGAAGATTACTGTCACCTTTTCCTCATGTCACCGTGCCAGCAATCGGAAAAAAAAAGAAATCGAGGATCTAGCGATCGGGAGTCAGTGGCGTGGCAGATGTGTGCGCGTGTGCACGTCCGCCCACGCTCTCGAGTCAGGGCGCATGGGGGGAGGGAGGGAGGAGACAGTCGTA
>NW_011891555.1:14027-16272 GCF_000151845.1 Pteropus vampyrus
TACAGTACAACAAACAGTGGCCTGAAGCAACACACATTTACTACCCCGCGCTTCCCACGGACCAGAAGTCTGGGCAGGGGGTAACTGGGTTCTCCAGTCCGGGTCTCACTGGGCTGACGTCGAGGTGTGTCAGCTGTGCTGTTTCCATCTGAGGCGCACACTAAGCTGGTACGCTAAGCTCACGGGTGGCAGAATTTATTTCCTTGTGACTGTATGACGAGGTCCCCATTTTCTTCCTGGCTGTTGGCCAGGGCCACACTCACCTCCTGGACAGCTACAGTTCTTTTCCACATTGCTCCCTCCGCAGGCTGCTGTCATGCAGCTTCTCCAAAGCCGACAGGAGCAGCTCTGGGACCTCAAATCTCTTCCTTCAGGAAGGGGGTCTGTCCCTTGAAAGGGCTCACCTGATTTGGTCAGGCACATCCCAGATAACCTCCTTTTGGATTAGCGCAGTCAACTGTCTTAGGACCTTAACTCTCTCTGTGAAATCCCTTATTTTTCTACCTAATTATAGGAATGAAATCCACCACGTTCACAGTCCCGCCAATGCTTGAGGGAAGGCGACCGTGCAGGGATGTGTCGCAGGGGTCGAGAACCTTGGGGACCACCTTGGAATTCTGCCCACATGTCCTTATTTCAACTCCTTATGACGTGCAATGCCACGCCGCATCTGGGTGGCATCTGCATTGTCCTCTCCCGGTGGGATTCCGCAGGAGTCGTCATAGTCCTGGACCCTAAGTTGACCCAGCTTGGCTGTGGGGGTGGGGGCAGAAGGGTTCTGCCCTGAGGATACAGCTGGGCAAATATTCCAGTAAGGATAGAGGAGGGATAAATATGACGGAAACGGAGAAAATGAGGGCCGATGACGGCATGAAATCACGACTTTCTCTTGCCTACTTTGGTTAGTCAGAGTGCCATCCACTCCCAATTTTTATGGAGGAGTAGGCGAGTCTGACTCCTGGGCAAAGCAGATTTTATCGAGGCATAAAAGGCCGAGGTTCCCCTCCGTCGCTGCCTTGCAGGTTTGAGACCCCACTGAAGGGAGTTCCTCAAGAGTCACCAATCATCACATTCATTTAGTCACTGAAGAAGTCTGGTGAGAACAGTATATTAGCGCTATTATTCCTAGTTAGAAATAAGGAAACCAAAGGTCAGAGGGGTTAAGTAACCTGCTCGGTCACAGAGCTGTCACACAGAGACAGGTGGACCGGTTGCCGGTCTGTCTGGCTCCGAAGCCCTTGCTGGTCACACCGTTCGTGAGGCATCAGCTTACTCTTCGCCTCGGCCCCCTCACGTGTGTTCTTCCTTCTCTGGGACTCTTCTGCCTAACACTTCACACGGAAGCCCATTCCGCGTTCCCTTGGCCCTGACTGTAGAAATTCTCTCACTTGAAGCCCACCATTCTATGAATTTCATCTTAATTCTACCCTGTGCAGCACATTGGGAAAGCAACCAACCAACCAATGAAAAGGGCATCCCCTTGAGAGTCGTTCAGACGTTTAAGGACAGCTCTCGTGGGCCCTCTAAGACCAAATCCTCCCACATCTTCTCGCATCGCTTGGTTTCCAGATCATTTGGAATCCCACGGGCCCTCCGGCCAGTCCTTGATTTATCGCTTCCCTCTCATAATGACATACCCCAAACTGAAGAGCATTCTTGCTAAGTCTCACAAGCGCAGGACACCGTGAGACCAGCACCCACGTAACATGGACAGTACGCTAACGTCACACTAGCTTTTTAAATGGCCGCATTGAGATAGCACTTGGCTCAAACTTCGGGTCTTTTTCCATGATGCTGATATCCGAGCAGACCCTCTTTCAACCCTGTACTTGTGCTGACCTTTCAACAACCTCCTCTCTTCCATCACCTCGGCCTGCTTTTGGGACACGTTCAAACCACTTTATGTGCGAGTCTGCGATGCAACATATACGTCCTTCCAGTCCTGGGTCCTCTGTGCAGCTGATAAGTCAGTCTTCGACTTCTTCATCCAGATATTAACAAAGGTTATGACAGGCTGCAGATTCGAGGGTGGCAAGACAAATTTCAGTACCCCGCCAGTTTAAAAAAAAATTAACTTCTTAATTGAACTAGCACCCACGCCTTGCGAAAAATGAGATATTGTCTATCTGGAATATTCTCTTTACCCATGAACCTAGCAATTCTCATAAAAATGGAAATGAGATTAATGAGAAATAATCTTTCCTTAGAAAAACCATGCTGATTTCAGTCATTACTAATGATCACA
>NW_011891556.1:0-2246 GCF_000151845.1 Pteropus vampyrus
CGCACAGGCCCCAGGGACGAGGACCGCAGGCAGTCCGCGGGCTTCGGCGCTGCTTGACAGCGGCGATTCACGGCTTTATTTACTTCCACGACGAAAATTAAAATGTACGAAATTTTGAAGATGCATGCTGAGCCTTCAAATGACGAGAAGCAATTTCACGGAAAACACGTGGGAAGCACTGACTGAGAATCAGACGCAGCTGCTTTTTCCTCCTGTGTGTTTCAGAGTGTAGAAGATCGTGATTAAATCACTCGCAGTGAGCTGGATAGAACTCGATGGGCTGTGTGTGTGGCTGTGTGCGTGCTTATGCACGTGCGTGATTCCCGGCAAAGTCCTTCTCACAAGGAAAGACCGACTCCCACTTGGCTTCACCATCAAATGCTTCCAAAATTTAGAACCTCTGCTCATCCAACAACACTATTTAGCCCGAGCAAAGCAGCCGGTATAGTGGGAAAAAATCTGTACAACACACGTATCTGGCAAGTGGCTACGCAATTCCAACTCATCACGACGAAGGGGAGAGATACAACGGAGCGTCCCCAAGTCTCTTTGGACCTCGGTGTCCTCCCGGTTCCACTACTCTGAGTCTTAGGCTCTGGCTGTCACCACGATGTCCTCGCCATGGCAACGCTGTGATGGAGCCTGTTCTTGGTGCAAAGACATGAGGTTAGAAACATGGGTTTCCTGTTTTGGTGAAATCAGTGGTAGTAATCGGAAATCGACTGCGATAAAGTAAGATGTGTATCTTCATTCTCAGCACAATCACTAAGAAAATCAACACGGGATTTAAGCTGGCACGCTGCCCTGCGACCCAGGGGTCGTGGAGACACCGTAGTTACACACACTCTTTTGCTGAGAGTTTGGTTCTCTTTTTAGAGCTTTGGCGAGGCGTCTGTGCGCGCGCGTGTGCATGTGTGTGTGCACACGTGCGTGTATATTATCACTTACATAAAACATCGAGGCGCTCCCTATTTCACTGAGGATACACAGAGGGATCGAGCCCGCGGCACCCCCCGCACGAGCTCAGACCAGAGCGGACGTGGCCCTGCAAACAGGCTGTTCCTCCTTCGGTCACTCGCACTGTGACCGAAGCCGTGCGGACGGCACTGAAAAGCCCGAGCACCGCTGCCGTGCCCGGCCCCGCGGGTGTGCGCCCGAACGGGTAAACCCCGGGCCGGGATGGTCGGGTCGAAGGCCGGGAACGCTGTCATGGCTCCGACGCCTGTGTCCACGTTGCTGCACAAGCTGCCGGTGTCACCGTTTCAGAAATGGTGTCACGCGTTTACAAAGCCTCTGGTGTTGCGACACGCTGGCTGACCTTCCGTCAGCGTACGGAGAATGGTGCTCGTCGTTCCCATGTTAAGCCTTAAACGTTAAACTATTCCAGTGGCATTTCTTCTACAAGGCACAACACGTGTCTAAATCGCTTTGAACAGAGCTCAGATGACTCCCGACGTGTGACGGTCAGGGACAGGAGGCCAATCGCGGGACGTCCCGCCCCGGCCGCAGTGAAGGCTTCGGATGAGTCTGACCGAGCGACTGGACGCCCCGGGCCCTTTGCTTTTTAGATTGTTGATATTTTAAATATTTAATTTTTTCGGTGGAAGTCAGAGGGAGGGCCGTTCCATGGTGTCTGAGCACCAGGATTTCAGGATGCTGTGGCAGACGTTGTATTTTTAGACCATAATCATTTACCCTGGATAAGAGATGGAGCAGTGAAATACTGGCGCACACGTTTCCTGGCAAAGGGACTGGACTTGTTCTGCATCGGGCCCTCTTGCTGGGCTGTTCAGGTGGCAGATGTTGGCTCAGTGCAGAGAACAGCCTAATACCGTGGCCTGTTCGCCACTGCAGTGGACGCCGAGGCGGCAGAGACCTCTAGCTGCTGCAGGGAGGCCGGTATAGACGGGGTGGCCACGCTTTTGCGACACTGAAAAGAAATGCTGACACATTCCGTGCCGTCACTGACATGATGATACACCATCAAATAATCTCCAACGAACCCAAACAGAGATGATACACCATCAAATAATCCCCAACGAACCCAAACAAAGATGACACACCATCAAATAATCCCCAACGAACCCAAACTGAGTGAGGAGAGGCTTTTATTCAAGAGGATTATTATGAGGGGGGACAGTGATCATGAGGGACGACACTGTGACTGTGAGACAGACCTGCACGTGTCTCCAGTGAGGCCAAAGAGGGTCCCATTGATGGGGGGCACAGACGGGGCGGAGAGACCT